>NC_090299.1:86221729-86525497 GCF_039906515.1 Pseudorca crassidens
AAATTGGCCTTTAACACACTGAGCACAAGAGATCTAAATACAAAGGGCATTTTTATGGGTGTACAGCTGTAGACTGCAAGAGCAGCAGCTGGCTCAGTGACAAGCAGATCAAAGGTCTTTAATGGAAGCTTTGGAAAGAAATAGAACTGCACATTTTACTTTGAATTAAAAATCCCACTTCACAGAAATATGCTAAAAAATATCTGGACCTAAAGCAAAATAAATCTGTCAGTCATTGTTATACTCCAGTTGTACCTCATTTTTTCTCACAGGAAACCTGTTGTGTTTCTCACCTTGATTCTTCTGAGTATAATGAATTTGTTTTCTCTGTCTGCTTCTAAGATCCTCTTTTTTTATCACTGGTTTTGAGCAACTAAATTATGATGTGCCTTGGTGTGGTTATTTTCATGTGTTTGTTGTTGTGTGCCTATGCTTCACGTTTATTGAACTTCTCTGAATTGTGTTGACAGTCATCATTTCTTCCAAAAATTTTTTTTTTAATTTCTCTCTCTTTTTCTGAGAACCCAGGCTACATAAAGTTGTTCACAGCTCACTGAAGCTCTATTCATTTTGTAAAATCTTTTTTGTCTCTCAATTTGGATAACTTCTATGGCTATATTTCTTCATGTTCACTAAATTTTTCTTCTGAAATGTGTAATCTGATGTTAATACCATCCAATGAATGTTTTTCTCAGACGTAGTTTTCATCTCTAGAAGATCATTTTGGGCATGATTTTACTTTTTCTGTCTCAACTTTTTGAGCATATTGAATATAGCTATAATGACTATTTTAATATCTTTTTTTTTGCTAATTCTAACATCTGTGTGAGTTCTAGATTGTTTTCAGTTAACTAATTTTTCCCTTACCTATGGTTGCCTTCTTCGGCTAGTTTGCCTGCCTGATATTTTTTATTGGCTGTCTGGTGGTGTACCTGGGTTTTCCTCCCTAAGCTGTGGCCCAGAAATTCCCTCATGACAGTAAGCTGGGGAAACTGTAGGGCTCATTTTGTTTGTTTCCTATCCACTATCATTCATTTTGATTGTTTCACACAAGTGGGAAAATTTAGTTTCTGTTACTCTATTTTGCTTAGAAGCTATGATGATTAATTTTATGTGTCAATTTGCCTGGACCATGAGATGCCCAGGTATTTGGTCAAACATTATGCTGGGTGTTTCTGTGAGGATGTTTTGGGATGAGATTAATCTGTAAATGGGTGTATTAAATAAAGCAGATTGCTTTCCCTAATGTAGGTTGGCCTCATTCAGTGAGTTGAAGACCTGAATAGAACAAAAAGTCTGAGTAAGAAGGAATTCTTCCTAGCTGATGGCCTTTGAACTGTAACATCAGCTTTTTTTCCTGCATTCAGGCTGGAACTAAAACATTGACTTCTCCTGGGTCTGAAGCCTGGCAGGTTTTGAACTGGAACTATACCATTAGCTCTCCTTGTTCTTAGGCATTCAGACTCAAACTGGAACTAAATCATCCGCTATTCTGGGTCTCCAGCTTGCCAATTCATCCTGCACATCTTGGGACCTATCAGCCTCTAAGATTATCTAAGCCAACTATGTATAGTAAATCTCTTTATGTGTATATATATATAATATAAAAATTGCTATGCATTTTCTTTAATTAATAAACTATCCTTATCATAATAATCCTAATAATGCTAACCCTGAATTAGAATCTTATTGATCTGTTAATCTATTCAAAACATTTTGGGTCTTGAGAGACTGTATTAGTCAGGGTTCTCAAGAGAAACAGAATCAATTACATATATATATGTATATATATATATATATGTATGGAGAGAGAGAGAGAGAAAGAGGGAGGGAATTTATTATAAGGAATTGGCTCACGTGATTATGGATGCAGACAAATCCAAAGATATGCAGTTATCCCAGGCTGGAGAACCAGGATAGCCAATGGTGTAGTCCTCTTCTGAAGGCTGGCAGGCTTGACATCCAGGAAGAACTAATATTTCAGTTTAAGTGTGAAGGTAGGAAAAACAATGTCCCAGCTCAAAGACAGCCAGGCAGGAGGGATTCTCCCTTACTCCCAGAGGGCCCTCCTTTTTATGTGATTCAGGTCTTCAGCTGAGTGGTTGAGGCCTGTCCACACCAGGGAGGGCAGTCTGTTTTACATAGTCTACCAATTCAAATGTTAATTTCACCCCAAAATACACTAACAGACACAGCTAGAATAATGTTTGACCAAATATCTGGGCTCACTGTGAGCCAATCACGTTGACACACGGAACTGACCATCACATAGAGCTACTCATTATTTATTTTTTCCACTTCATTTTCACTGAACTTTGTAAGTGAAACTGTAGTCTTGCTCTTCCTAATGTGTTTCTCATTTTACAACCCTCTTTCTGCCCCCATGGAATGTAAACATCTCAGAAATAGAAGGAAATGCAGAATGTATAAGTTATAGGATCCATCATAATCTATTTTTCCATTTATTTCTGAGAATCTGTCAATCAATAATAATAGATAATGTATACAACAGATAAATAGAATTTGAATTAACAAGCTAAATTACACCTCTGATTGACATATTAATTGATACATATATTCTTTTATCAGGCAATTTTTTTTTTCTTTGTGGTACGCGGGCCTCTCACTGTTGCGGCCTCTCCCGTCGCGGAGCACAGGCTCCGGACGCGCAGGCTCAGCGGCCATGGCTCAGGGGCCCAGCCGCTCCGCGGTATGTGGGATGTTCCCGGACCAGGGCACGAACCCGTGTCCCCTGCATTGGCAGGCAGACTCTCAACCACTGCGCCACCAGGGAAGCCCTATCAGGCAAATATTTTGTGTAATTCGGTGATTCCAAATTCTTTGAGGGTGCTTTAAACAGTGATTGCACTTATTAAGCTTTCAGTAGTAACTTGTGTAATGGGAACCACAAACAAAATCACTAATATAAAAGCTAGCTGTAATTTAAACTCATATGCCTAAAATTGATTTGTATAGAAAAAGTTATGCTTTAGATTAGGAAAAATATGCTGGTGTTACAGACTAGTGTTTTAGAGATAACTTCTCTACACCCTACTAGCCCCCATCCTCTAGCCCCTTAAAAAAGTCTAGAAGAGAGAAATCTGGACAAACATTTCTTCATTTTACGTTATAAGACATGAATTATATGTCATATTTTATATCTTATAATTAACAGGTATACTTACAACAATAGTGTGTCTTTAAGTTTTCCCAATAAAAGTTGTTATTAAAGAATGGATTTTTCTTAAAATATACGGCATCTTATGCTAGAAATACAGTTCAAATCATTTGAATTTTGCATCTTCATTACTGCTCATAGAATAAAGGAGTTGGGGCCTCGGAAGCTTAGAAAAGTGTATATTAATGAAAGAGCAGAGTCTCAGCAGAGAGTAGACACAAACATGTTTACAGCAGGCAAGATCCTAAGAAACGGATGCCAGTGAGAGCTGAGTAGACTGGGCATTTGGGGAAAATTCTATTAAATATTCCATATTAAATTGTTGCCTTTTCTATGCTTCTCAATTATCCTTTATTTTTGGTAAAATATCTGGCTGATTTCATGGTCCCTTGTTAGTGCAGGGGCAGGTTCTAGTAGAAAAAATTCGCCATCCTGAATTACTGTGGATCATGTCAGCAGCCTCAAGAAGGAAATAAATAATGTGGTTGGTCAAGAACTCAGCAGAGCAGGAAGTGGCAAGAAGTGAAACAGTATGTAAACACTGTGTTTGGAATAAAGTAGGTATTAAATGAACTGAATAAATGAATGAATGATGAGACCTACACTTCCCATCCAGAATCTTCTAAGATCTTGGGGACAGTGTAACTTCCGAGTTTGGATATAAAGAATGAGTGATGGCAGAAATCAACATAGTATATTCAGATATTAGATTTTTATTTCACATAGTAAATGAGATGGTTTTCCTTGAAACATTTTATTCTATTAATTTCTTAGCAAATTGTTTTTTCCAGATTATGTAAATGTAAATATCAAATCCAGACCTCATTTGAACACTTGTATATTCTGAATTAATTGAGGAAAATAAGTGAGGCTCTCTTTTTCTTCTTTGGCTCTAGAATATAAAATTTAGGAGGACTATAAGTCCACTTACCAACTCATATTAAACATACAGATTGTTATGGGAAAGCAAGTGAGTATTGAGGACACAGATGTATTTTCCATAGTGTCTGCTATAAATCATATAGACAAATTTTTTCCCCACACAGTAGGTGGTTAACATTATGTTATACATTTATAACATCATTCCTAGCTCCATTTCATGTCTTAAAGTTTTCATTTCTTCATTTTAATTTGACTTGTACTATTATTTTATATTTATATAATTGATTCATAATTGTTATTTAAATACAGTCCATGTACAAGCACCATGTACTATTGTCATCATTTGACAGCTTGTTAGAAATGCAGAATCTCAGGCTCCAATCCAGAATCAAAACCTATATTTCAATAAAATCCCCAAGTAATTTATACTCATAAGAAAATTTGGGAAGCATGATTTTAAAACACCTTTAATCTACTCTCTGACAATATAAGATGTATATAAATGATTTATCAAAATGAATTAAGTTTCTTCCAGAAAATAGTGTTTATTGTGTTTAATATATATTATCTCTAATCATTACCCACCCTGACAATAAGTTTTACTTTCATTTTACAGATTGAGATTAGGAAACAGAGCTTCAGAGAGTCTGCTCAGACACACAGCAAGTGAGTATGTGTCTCAAAAATAGAGTTCAGTTTCCCCAGCTCTGCTCACTTGGTCATACTGCATGTCTACATGGATGGGCCTGACTAGAGTCAAAGATGTTCCTAATTGTAGGGAAATTTTTTTTGACAAAGCAAACTTTGCTCTGACATAAAGCTTTAACTCCTCATGCTGCAAAAATGTTGTCAGAGAAGGATGGATATGAGTAACAAGATGATCGTGAATACATACGAATCACATCTGGGAAGTGGGTGTAACCAATTCAAGAATGTTGGAGTAGCAGTCTTGAATTAACATTGCTTCATCACGACCAGTGGATGATGATGAGCTTAGAATTATATGAGAAGATAGATTCAGGGAAGAGGGCCCAAAGACATAAGATAACTAATGTTATTGAGTTTATGAGTGATACTTACTTTAAAATATAAAAGTCGGTTCCTAAAAGTCTTTATGGTTTATGAGTGATATTTACTTTAAAATATAAAAATCATTTCCTAAAACTCTTTTAAATCTTACCATAAAGTGACAAAAAATTTTATGTGGTTATATAAATTTTATGTGGTCTACATGATACTACAAATCTTCCTAGTTAAGTTGAGCCATAAGCTAAAAAATAAAATGTCTAAAATTGACTTTAAAAAAATTAATAGAATAAAAAGGAAAATGGGAAACAATGCCCCTCTTAGGAGAAAGTAACTGAGTCATCTGACACTAAAGGTGAATGGTTCTTTTAATGGGAAAAGAATATTTCTTCCATTTGTTTCACCCTAACAAAGTACAGTTCTACTTGGTCTACATCAAACTCCAGCTACTGAAATAAATGAATTAAATAATATGTTCTGTATTGTGGAGTGTACCTTAACGTGGTGTGTATCTGTGTGTATGTGCACATGTGTATATAGGGGTGAAGGGGAGATGGGAACAGAGAAGTGAGAACTTGGAGTGGACTCCTTTTTCGCTTATGAGGCTTACAGTTTAATGAGAAGACCCTCAATCCTGGCATGCTTCACAAGAGTCCCATTAAACCCAGAAAAATAAAAGGGATCACTGAAAGCCTGAGATTCTGCAAAACATAACAGGAAACACTGAGTTTCCCATGGGAAAATTGCAATTAGGCAAAAACATCCCAATGATAAACATGTGTTCAAAATGGAAACCATTCAAGGAGCCCAATGCACTGTGGATGCAAGATCAAAACTTAGAGAAAAGAGATTTAAAAAGAAAACTTTACCTCACAATTTAATCTCTTTTTCAGTTTTCGTTTTCAGTCGGTGGTGCAGTTGCGGAAAGGAACACAGCGTACTGGTGGTAGTCCTGAAGGGCAGGGCAAGGTGCACTCAGGGAGGCTCACTCCTGTCTCTGGGAAAAAAATGTTTAAGGATATGATCTGAATGTTGTAGTCAGTGACTTCACAGGCAGTTAAGATATAAAAATTTTGAACTACACACACAGAGACAGGGCCTGCTGCTTCCACTGCTGGAAGAGCCAGTAATCCCTGAGAAGGAAATGAATCAGGGTGGTGGCCAAAAGTAAGCAAAGTCAGAGATTAGCTAGATTTAAAGGTTCCCACATGGCTTCAAAGAGTTTGAGAGAAATGCAAAGGGAAAGAACTTGAACTGTCAGTAGATGGAAGTCTGTTGTTTCTTTACAACTTATAAGAATGTCTTGTAATAATTTTGATCATGATGAAAAGTTGTTTGTATATGTGTGTGTTTTCATCTGAAAGAAACATGAGTTTCCAATATCATGAAAAGAGCAAAGATATACAAACATATACTGAAGATAAAATAATTTTGGCAGCAGAAATCCAGAGGGTAGAGCTGATGGTTTCAGAATGCAGTTGTTTTCTGTCATGCTAATCATTTCTACGACCTCTCAGCTTTTCTTTTTTTTTTTAATTCTAAGTCACAAATACACAAAGAAGTTTAGTAGGAGAATAAAGTGGTGATGAGGCTGGAGGGGTTAATGTCCAGCATATCCTTGCCATGCAGAAAAGAGGGCAACATTTTTAGAGGTCTCGATTCTTTTTGTGAGCTGTCCAAATGCTCAACGTTTAAGTATTGGCACCTAACTACATACATGAAACAATATAAACGCTTTTGTATGGCACATGCCAAGGAAAGGAATTTGCAAACTTTGGCATAAGGTGTTAATTTCAGGAAAACTATTTAGATGTGCATGGATTGCCTGCAACCCCATTATCAATTAATGCATCAAACTTTGATCAGTATATACTAATTGAAAAACAACCGAAATCAGAGATTCTTGAATTTTAGTGTGTTTTAGAATCATTTTGGAGGCAATGACAAAACACAGATTACTGGGTCCCAATCCACAGTGTTTGTGATTCTGTTGGTCTAAGGTGGAGCCTGAAAATTTGCTATTCCAACATTCTGAGATGATGCTGATGCTACTGGTTTGAGGACCATTTTTTGAGAACAATGAATGAAAATTCACTCTTGTTTTAAAACATGTATTAATATTCTATGCTTCATTCATTCATTTATCTATCTATTCATTTATTTAGTCACCAGATCTATCATGTCCCAGGACACTACACTACGAAAAAAAAGAAAGGCATTGTGTTTGCCTTGCTGATTTATAAATAAATTGATTAATTGAAGGAATTCTCAATCTGTTGATAGCTCAAAATTTCCCCTTGAGATTCAAAGATTTTAAATGATTTGGCTAAGATCCTATAAACAGGTAAAGAATCAGGCTCAGAAAACAACTTGTGACTTCTAAGTCATGTCATGTGGGCTTAAGGAACAAAATAATAGAGCTAAAAGAGAGATTAAGAAAGACAGAAAAGATTCACAATGCATGTATTCTTTTTTCCCTAAAATTAGCCCTGTGTACACATCAACCAGTCTAAACGGAAGTATTTAAGAAGTTTGAATTCTTTCAGTGTCACCGAGTGTCTAATAAAATAAATACGTAAATAAATTCTATGAGAAGTTAAATAAAAATTAGGAAATTATTTTATGGCAGGTGAGAAAGATAAAATTTTAAAGGCACACAAAATCTTAAAATATTTTTTCTTTGTAAAAGTAATATAGTTACAATGCAAAATAATTCCAGAAGATACAGAAAATGTGGATTTAAATTTGTTCTAAATTTCACCCACAGAAAAAACCACTATTAATATTTGGGTATTTGCAGAGTATTCTAAATATTTTTACACAAATTTGTCCCCCCAAAATGGTATGTTATACATACCAGTTTTATGTTGAATTTCGCTATTAAGAAAAATATTTCATACTTTGGAAAAAAACTTTTAGAAGCAGAATTGCTAAAACAAAGGTATGTACTTCATTCAATTTAAATTCTCATTAGCGGAATATCAGTGCACCTCTAATCAATCCTAATGACCAACACCTGATATGGCAGATGGTTTAATTTTACCATTGTGGAGCAGTATAATCTTACAGGCAAAAATTGCCACCTCATTATTTTAGTTGGCATTTCTTTAATTACACAGAGCTTGACTTTTTTATGCTTTTCTCATTTAATGATTTTTTAAAGGGGTGGGTAAACTACTGTTAGTTTCTTTTTCAATTTTTTCTATTAAAATGTTTATGTTCTGATAAGTTTGAGAGGTTTTTATATATTAAGGACAGTAATCATTTTTCTTCCATAAGTGGAACAAATATTTCCCCAATTTGCCATTTTAATTTTATTTATTTTCTTCTCAGGAATTGTGGCATGCAATTTACCTTTGCATAATAGCCTGATATATATTAATAAATTTTAGTTTTTTATTATTTATCTTATAAGAAGATAAGTTCTTTGAAGACAGGGAGTGTGTCTTATGCTTTAAAAATTGCATATGCAAAGCAAATACAAAGAAATGCTGAATATATACGTGATTTTTATGTACACATTTGTGAGGAAAAAAGGCTTCTAAATTTTAGCCATGCATGCTTATAATAACCACAGTGAACTTTATTTTTAACTACATGTTTATAAAAATTATATCTTCAAATTGTGAACCTAGTAATACTGAATAAATGTTCTAAATTTTTGAAAGAGTAAGTTTAAAAATGAAAGTGAGAAAAAACATTGAAACTGGACATTTTGTTTTTGTGATATATAACTCAAGGCAAAAGTGATGACAGTTTTTCTCAGATTATGATGCTTTCCCTAGTTCTCTTTTTATGTTTTAAGGACATTTTATTTTTCTTATCTAAGAGTATCTGATTTAATATCCTAATATTTATCAATATTCTCCAAATTTCATTTTTCTTATACCAGTGGTATCTGCATATATAATAGTTTTCTAGTTACCCTTCTTAAGAATGTGTGAGTCCAAAGGAGAAGCTAACCTTTTTTGAAACTACTTGCTTGTCTGTAAACTCCTGAGGACAAGGCTGTCTTTTCCCTCCTGTGATAGAAATAATGGTAAGAGCCACTTCCTTGAAATTCCTTGTGTCATCATAGCTCATTTACATAAGAAAGCAGGGATTAGTGTAAAGATCAATCTATTTCCCTTCTGAAAATAGGTTACACGGATGTTTTTTTCCTCACTTCCCTATTCAGAACTGGAAAATCCCTCATCTGAATATTGATATTCTTATACACCTTGGTCATATTTAATGAAGAAGAAGGATGGTAACAGTGGAGGGGTATTATTGGATAAAGAAATATTCACAAGAAACACAAAAATTTATTGACATTGGAAAATGTCAATGAAATGAAATGAAAATATCCAAAAGTGAGCTTGCAGAATCCAGATTTATTTCCTTAGATGTCTTCAAAAGCTAAGGAATCCACTTATTCAACTTAGTTCAAAGTCCCTTGATGGCAAAGCCTGGAGTTTATTCCTCTTCATAAACGAATTGTCTTTCAAGGTCTCACTTAGGGACATCAGGTTTTATACTTCAGTATGAATATTACCTCCTAGAATTGTAGAGTACACAACAGTCACAACTGTACTTGCTGTTGCTATAGACTAACACTGATCCTGACCCTTAGAATGAACTTGGTAAACGTTTTGATGAATTAAAGGCTTTTAGATTTATGTTGATAATCATAGTTATGTGATATATTAAAAGTTTTTAGTCCTAGGTATAGGAAGCAGATTAATTTTATTTAATCAATTGTGTTTGGTAAATGTCAGCATGTAATTAATCTCACAACTGATTTCTTTGATAATTAATTTGACCCTGTCTGGTAATCAGCCTTCAGAGAGAACATAGTAGAGTGATGAGATCATGAACTTCAATGTCTACAACATAAATGTGAGTTCAAATACAGACTCTCTCTCTTGTTGCTCATTGGGTACACACTATTAAAATGGAAATGAGCATTAAGTAAATTCTCACATACAACTGCCACCAATCAAATATATTCTCTTCTTCCTCAAGAAAGAGAGCTTCATTCGGTTAGGTGAGACAAAGTTCTTGGGTCTGTGAATATGGACATGTATTCTTTTTCCTTTCTTTGCATTGTTTTTTTTTTTTTTTTTTTTTTTGCGGTATGTGGGCCTCTCACTGTTGTGGCCGCTCCCGCTGAGGAGCACACAGGATCCTCCCGGACCGGGGCACGAACCCACGTCCCCTGCATCGGCAGGCGGACCCCCAACCACTGCGCCACCAGGGAAGCCCTCTTTGCATTGTTAATAAAAGTGAGTTTTCAGAACAACAGACAGAGAATGTCTCGGCACCAAAGTTATAATCTTGGGTGCTACAGGAATGCTTACTCTTTTAGCTGCCGAAGAGAAAAGCCCTGTTTGACAGCTGTGGTTTTTGTATATAATACTGGCCTTATCTTGACCCTGGAGAAGGAAATAACAAAGCCTGCTACGTGATGTCCAGTCTTCTTCTTCCCATTTATACACACCCACTCCACCCCCAACACACACACACAACACACAACACACACATGCAAGGAAGGTAAACCCCACTCTTGTTCACCATAACGTTAAAAGAGCTTGAGTTGAAGACATTTCTCCTCTTATTCCAAGGTGGAAGAGAAGAAAGTAGAGACACAAGTTGGTTCCTTCTTTTCTTTTGTAGGCTTGGGAAAGTAGAGGCAGCGAGCAGCTACCTCTAGTGCCCGTACGTTTTTCTGTGGTTTACATTTCTTGAAAAAGAAGCAACAAAAGCTCTCTTAAGGAAGTGTGTCTTTAGCCCTAGTCCTCATAAGCTGCCTCAGCAAAGGTAAAAATGATATTTTCTATTAACATGTAATTTATACTTTAATATCCCAACCTTTACCCTGCCATTCCTCCCTCCCTGACCTCTATGGCTTTAGAGATACCCGCCCCATATCTGAACAGCACCCACTCTGAGCCTGATAAATTGTGTGGCTGGGCAGGCGTCCCTACTGAATACATTGCTTTGTATAAGTTTTAAATAAATGAATATTTAATGGTTTGTATTTTAGACTGAGTAGTACTTTTGTGTATATCAACTGAGTCAAAATACTGTATAATAAATTTTTTATTAAAAACATCTTTAGAAATTACGATTTCATAACTAAGTCCTTAGAAGAGTTTTCTGTTTTCTTTTAAGCTCCTATCTTCTAGATTTTTAATAGAAATTGTTTTTACATAAATTGCCATCATTTACTACTTTAGAAGAAGTTATATTGTTAATGCTGTTGAGAATTTTGACTTTCATAGCTGGATGAGGCAAACACATATCAAAGAGTGAGTCATCTTTTTTTTTTGACAGTGCCACGTGGCTTGCAGGATCTTAGTTCCCTGACCAAGGATCAAACCTGGCCCCCCAACAGTGAAAGCCCAGAATCCTAACCACTGGACCACCAGGGAATTCCCAAGGGTGACTAGTCTAAAATGGTTGTTTTATGACTATTTGAAATACAAAGCAAATGATTGCTTTTACTTGCATGAAATAAAATGCGTTATTTTTTTTCTGCAAGGAGTAATAATGATGTTTTCATTTTGGTTTTAATAAAAATAAGGTGATATTATACACTATAGTTCTTGAAATTTCTAAAGTTTATATTAACTTGAGATCTGTGAGATCTTTTAAGGTACTACATATTTTTAAAGAAATAAAAAGCTGAGTCTAAGGTTAATTTTATGTTATCTGGCTATACAGTATTTTAACTGACATAGTTGGTTGAACACACACCCTATGAATATATCAATGTACTCATAAAATAATAAAGAACTTTAACCAGGAAATAAACATAGAATGGTGATTCAGATTTCTATAAATATAGGGGACTCATGCTATTCTTTGTATCATTTTTAACTTTTCCTGAAGAATTATAACTTTCTGAGACAGGCTGAATATACTGAAAGTCTATAGGGTGTGAAGGTATAGCAAGCACAGAATGGTGTGTTACAAATCACACCCCTACTCCATTCACACTGTTTGTGGTCATTTGGACCACAGGATGGATGTAATTAACTCTGTTTTGTCATCACTTCATTTTTAAATACCCTTCACTTTCTAGTCTCCACCATTTACAGCCAATTTTGTTAGAGATTTAGGGTTGTAGGTCAGACCTAAAGATACTTTCTAACCTGGTCTCTGCCACCTTGCTCTCGGTATAGACTGGGAAATATTTCTCAATTTGTTCAGTGTCAGTTTTCTAACTTGTAAAGCACTCAGTTTGGTCAAGGATGAGGTAGGGTTTTAAAGCAGAACAGAATTGCCTAGATTCCAATCCCAGTTCTCTTGGACATTGGGAAAGCTACATGCTATCTTTGTACTTCAGTTTTATCCTATATAAAATGATGATAACACTGTACCGAATTCAGAAAGACAGTGTGCAAATTTAAAACAACGTTAGTGAAGCACTTAGTACAATGCTCTACTGGTAATTAGCTCTATGTCGGTGTGAAGTTTCATCATTTTTATTCCTGCATTCACTTTCTAATTCAATAGCAAGACAGACTAGAAAAATGATGATGGCTTATGAGCAGTGACTAAGTAGAAATGGGCAATTTAATTAAGTTCTTAATGAACCAGATGCAGTTATTCTCACAGAATTTTGTCCACAACAGTAGTGACTTTATCCTTATAGAACTACCATCAACAGCTGGCTTCCCCTCAATTTTTCCAAGTCTACTTTCCTTTACAGGGCAGTCCCTAGAAATTGCATTTGACCTTTTCATTCCATTGCTTTAAAAAGTTCTATCAGGATGTCCACTTCTGCTACTATATACTTAGAGGTGCATACAAAATTTCACTGCATTTCTGCACTCTTCCTCTACTCTAGTATTCTTGCTTTCCTCTTTTCTTATAACACCCCAACCACCAAAACTCACATGCCATAAAGCAACCACAGGCTCCATTGCTCCCTATATTGCTCACATTTTCTCTTACCAAGTTTGCTCTCAGGAATTATGAAGACATCATACTCAGTGGTGAAAAGCTAAAAACATTTTCCTTAAAACCAGGAACACGACAAGGATGCCCACTCTCACCACTTTTATTCAACATAGTATTAGAAGTCCTAGCCACAGCAATCAGACAAGAACAAGAAATGAAAGGAACCCAAATTGGAAAGGAAAAAGTAAAACGGTCACTGTTTGCAGATGTTGCATTTCTATACACTAATACAATGATATATATTATAGTATATTATATGTATATATAACAAAGTATAATATATAGCAAATATAATAATATATAAAAAAGTATAATAATATAAATATAATGTAATATAATATCTTTTAGATAATAATCATTCTGACAGGTGTAAGGTGATAATTCATTGTGGTTTGGATTTGTATTTCCCAGGCGATTAGTGATGTTGAGCATCTTTTCACGTGCTTGCTGGGCATGTGTATATCTTCTTTGGAAAAATGTCATTCAGATCCTCTGCCCAATTTTTAATCAAATGTGTTTTTCTGGATGGTGAGTTGTATGAGTTCCTTGTATATTTTGCATATTAACCTTTTATCAGATATTAGGTTTGAAAATATCTTCTCTCATTCAGTAGATGACCATTTCATGTTGTTGATAGTTACTTTTCTGTGCAAAACCTTTTCAGTTTGATGTAATTTGGGATGACCACTGCTTCATTTCAATGACTTGCATTGGAAAAACAGGTGTTAGTTATTTCTATTGTAAAACAAATTTCATTGCTTTCTTTTTTTTTTTTTTAACATCTTTATAGGAATATAATTGCTTTACAATGGTTAGTTTCTGCTGTATAACAAACAGAATCAGCTATACATATACATATAACCCCATATCCCCTTCCTCTTGTGTCTCTCTCCCCCTCTCTATCTCACCCCTCTAAGTGGTCACAAAGCACCAAGCTGATCTCTCTGTGCTATGCGCTGCTTCCGACTATCTATCCATTTTATATTTAGTAGTGTATATATGTCCATGCCACTCTCTCACTTTGTCCCAGCTTACCTTTCCCCCTCCTAGTGTCCTCAAGGCCATTCTCCACATCTGCATCTTCATTCCTGTCCTGCCCATAGGTTCTTCAGAACTTTTTTTTTCTTTAGAATCCATATATATATATATGTTAGCATATGGTATTTGTTTTTCTCTTTCTGACTTACTTCACTCTGTATGACAGATTCTAGGTGCATCCACCTCACTAAAAATAACTCAGTTTCATTTCTTTTTATGGCTGAGTAATAGTCCATTGTACATATGTGCCACATCTTCTTTATCCATTCAGCTGTCGATGCACACTTAGGTTGCTTCCATGTACTGGCTATTATAAATAGTGCTGCAATGAACACTGTGGTACATGACTCTTTTTGAATTGTGGCCTTTCTCAGGGTATATGCCCAGTAGTGGGATGGCTGGTCTTATGGTAGTTCTATTTTTAGTTTTTTAAGGAACCTCCATACTTCTTTCCATAGTGGCTGTATCAATTTACATTCCCATCAACAGTGCAAATTCCCTTTTCTCTAGATCCACTTCAGCATTTATTATTTGTAGACTTTTTGATGATGGCCATTCTGCATGGCATGAGGTGATACCTCATTGTAGTTTTGATTTGCATTTCTCTAATTGTTAGTGATGTTGAAAATCCTTTCAGATGTTTGTTGGCAATCTGTATATCTTTTTTAGAGAAATGTCTATTTAGGTCTTCTGTCCATTTTTGGATTTGGTTATTTCTTTTCTTGATATTTTGCTGCACTGCATGAGCTGCTTGTACATTATACAGATTAATCCTTTGTCAGTTTCTTCATTTGCAAATATTTTCTCCCATTCTGAGGGTTATCTTTTTGTCTTGTTTACGGTTTCCTTTGCTGTGCAAAAGCTTTTAAGTTTCATTAGGTCCCATTTGTTTATTTTTGTCTTTATTTCCATTTCTCTAGGAGATGGGTCAAAAAGATCTTGCTGTGATTTATGTCATAGAGTGTTCTGCCTATATTTTCCTCTAAGAATCTTATAGTGTGTGGCCTTACATTTAGGTCTTTAATCCATTTTAAGTTTATTTTTGTGTATGGTGTTAGGAAGTGTTCTAATTTCCTTCTTTTACATGGAGCTGTGCAGTTTTCCCAGCAACACTTATTGAAGCGGCTGTCTTTCCTCCATTGTATACTCTTGCCTCCTTTATCAAAGATAAGGTGACCATATGTGTGTGGGATTATTTCTGGAGTTTTGATCCTGTTCCATTGATCTATATTTCTGTTTTTGTGCCAGTACCATGTTGCTTTGATTACTGTAGCTTTGTAGTATAGTCTGAAGTCAGGAAGCCTGATTCTTCCAGCTCTGTTTTTCTTTCTCAAGATTGCTTTGGCTATTCAGAGTCTTTTGTGTTTCCATACAAATTGTGAAATTTTTTGTTCTAGTTCTGTGAAAAATGCCATTGGTAGTTTGATAGGGATTGCATTGAATCTGTAGATTGCTTTGGGTAGTATAGTCATTTTCACAATGTTCATTCTTCCAATCAAAGAACATGTTATACCTCACCATCTGTTTGTATCATCTTTAATTTCTTTCATCAGTGTCATACTTTTCCACATACAGGTCTTTTGTCTCCTCAGGTAGGTTTATTCCTAGGTATTTTATTCCTTTTTTTGTAATGGTAAATGAGAGTGTTTCCTTAATTTCTCTTTCAGATTTTTCATCATTAGTGTACAGGAATGCAAGAGAGTTCTGTGTGTTAATTTTGTATCCTGTTACTTTACCAAATCCACTGATTAGCTCCAGTAGTTTTCTGGTGGCATGTTTAGGATTTTCTATGTATAGTATCATGTTATCTGCAAACAGTGACAGCTTTACTTCTTCTTTTCTGATTTGTATTCCTTTTGTTTCTTTTTCTTCTCTGATTGCTGTGGCTAAAACTTCCAAAATTATGTTGAATCATAGTGGTGAGAGTGGGCAACCTTGTCTTTTTCCTGATCTTAGAGGAAATGCTTTCAGTTTTTAACCATTGAGAATAATGTTGGCTATGAGTATGTCATATATGGCCTTTATTATGTTGAGGTGGCTTCCCTCTATGCTTACTTTCTGGAGGGTTTTTATAATAAATGGGTTTTAAATTCTGTTGAAAGTGTTTTCTGCATCTATTGAGATGATCCTATGATTTTTCTCCTTTAATATGTTAATATGGTATATCACATTGATTGATTTGTATATATTGAAGAAACCTTTCATTCCTGGGATAAACTCCACTTGATCATAGTGTATGATCCTTTCAGTGTGCTGTTGGATTCTGTTTGTTAGTATTTTGTTGAGTATTTTTGCATCTATGTCCATCAGTGATATTGGCCTGTAGTTTTCTTTCTTTGTGACATCTTTGTCTGGTTTTGGTATCAGGGTGGTGGTGGCCTCATAGAATCCGTTTGGGAGTGTTTCTCCCTCTGCTATATTTTGGAGGAGTTTGAGAAGGATAGGTGTTATCTCTTCTCTAAATGTTTGTTAGAATTTGCCTGTGAAGCCATCTGGTCCTGGGCTTTTGTTTGTTGGAAGATTTTTAATCACAGTCTCAATTTCAGTGCTTGTGATTGGTCTGTGTATATTTTCTATTTCTTCCTGGTTCAGTCTCAGAAGGTTGTGTTTTTCTAAGAATTTGTCCATGTCTTCCAGGTTGCCCATTTTATTGGCATATAGTTGCTTGTGGCTATCTCTCATGTTCCTTTGTATTCCTGCAGTGTCAGTTGTTTCTTTTCCTTTTTCATTTCTAATTCTATCAATTTGAGTCTTCTCCCTTTTTTCCTTGGTGAGTATGGCTAATGGTTTATCAATTTTGTTTATCCTCTCAAAGAACCAGCTTTTAGTTTTATTGGTCTTTGCTACCAATTCCTTCAATTCTTTTTCATTTATTTCTGATCTGATCTTTATGATGTCTTTCCTTCTGCTAACTTTGGGGGGTTTTTTTGTTGTTGTTCTCTCTCTAATTGCTTTAGGTGTATGTTAGGTTGTTTATTTGAGATTTTTCTTGTTTCTTGAGGTAGGAATGTATTGCTATAAACTTCCCTCTTAGAACTGCTTTTGCTGCATCCCATAGGTTTGGGGGCATCGTGTTTTCATTGTCATTTGTTTCTAACTGCTTTTTGATTTCCTCTTTGATTTCTTCAGTGAACTCTTGGTTATTTAGTAATGTATTGTTTAGCTTCCATGTGTTTGTATTTTTACAGTTTTTTTTCCTGTAATTAACATCTAGTTTTATAGTGTTGTGGTCAGAAAAAATACTTGATATGATTTCAATTTTCTTAAATTTACCAAGGCTTGATTTGTGACCCATGATATGATCTCTCCTGGAGGATGCTCCATGAGCACTTGAGGAGAAATTTTATTCTGTTGTTTTTGGATGGAATGTCCTATAAATATCAATTAAGTCCATCTTGTTTAATGTATCATTTGAAGCTTGTGTTTCCTTATTTATTTTCATTATGGTTGATCTGTCCATTGGTGAAAATGGGGTGTTAAAGTCCCTTACTATTATTGTGTTACTGTAGATTTCCCCTTTCAAGTTTGTTAGCATTTGCCTTATGTATTGAGGTGCTCCTACATTGGGTGCATATGCGTTTATAATTGTTATATCTTCTTCTTGGTTTGATCCCTTGATCATTATGTAGTGTCCTTTCTTATCTCTTGTAACAGTCTTTATTTTAAAATCTATTTTATCTTATATGAGTATTGCTACTCCAGCTTCCTTTTGATTTCCATTTGGATGTAATATCTTTTTCCATCCCTTCACTTTCAGTCTGTATGTGTCCCTAGGTCTGAAATGGGCCTCTTGTAGACAGCATATATACAGGTCTTGTTTTTGTGCCCATTCAGCCTGTCTATGTCTTTTGGTTGGAGCATTTAATCCATTTACATTTCAGGTAGTTTTCGATATGTATGTTCCTATTACCATTTTATTAATTGTTTTGGGTTTGTTATTGTAGGTCTTTTCCTTCTCTTGTGTGTCCTGCCTAGAGAAGTTTTTTCAGCATTTGTTGTAAAGGTGGTTTGGTGATGCTGAATTCTCTTAGCTTTTGCTTGTCTGTAAAGATTTTAATTTATCTGTCAAATATGAATAAACTCCTTGCTGTGTGTAGTAATATTGGTTGTAGGTTTTTCCCTTTCATCACTTTAAATATTTTCTGCCACTCCTTTCTGGCTTACAGAGTTTCTGGTGAAAGATCTGCTGTTAACCTTACGGGGATTCCCTTTTAAGTTATTTGTTGCTTTTCCCTTGCTGCTTTTAATATTTTTTCTTTGTATTTAATTTTTGATAGTTTTATTAATATGTGTGTTGGTGTGTTTCTCCTTGGATTTATCCTGTATGGGACTCTGTGCTTCCTGGACTTGACTGACTACTTCCTTTCCCATATTAGGGACATTTTCAACTATAATCTCTTCAAATATTTTCTCCATCCCTCTTTTTTTCTCTTCTTCTTCTGGGACTTCTATTATTCAAATGTTGGTGCATTTAATGTTGTCCCAGAGGTCTCTGAGACTGTCCTCAATTCTTTTCATTCTTTTTCCTTTATTCTGCTCTGTGGTATTTATTTCCACTATTTTATCTTCCAAGTTACTTATCTGTTTTTCTGCCTCAGTTATTCTGCTATTGATTCCTTCTAGAGAATTTTTAATTTCATTTATTGTGCTGTTTATCATTGTTTGTTTGCACTTTAGTTCTTCTAATTCCTTGTTAATCTTTTCTTGTATTTTCTCCATTCTATTTTCAAGATTTTGCATCATATTTACTATCATTACTCTGAATTCTTTTTCATTTAGACTGCCTATTTCCTCTTCATTTGTTTGGTCTGGTGGGTTTTTACCTTGTTCCTTCATCTGCTGTGTGTTTCTCTGTCTTCTTATTGTGCTTAACTTACTGTGTTTGAGGTCTCCTTTTCACAGGCTGCAGGTTTGTAATTCCTGTTGCTTTTGTTGTGTGCCCCCAGTGACTAAGGTTGGTTCAGTCGTTTGTGTAGGTTATGATTTTAGGCAGCTTCTCTGCTAATGGGTGGCATTGTGTTCCTCTCTTGCTAGTTGTTTGGCATGGGGTGTCCAACACTGGAGCTTGCTTGTTCTTGTAAGGAGCTGGGTCTTAGCGTTGAGATGGAGCTCTCTGGGAGAGCTCTCACCAATTGATATTATGAGGGGCCAGGAGGTCTCTGGTAGACCAGTGTCATGAACTCCGCTCTCCCACCTCAGAGGCTCAGGCCTGACACACAGCCAGAGCACCAAGCCCCTGTCAGCCACAGCGCTCAGAAGAAAAGGGAGAACAAAACAGAAAGAAAAAGGTAATAAAATAAAATATATAATGTTATTAAAATTAAAAATATGTTATTAAAAAGTAATAAAAAATAAAGAGCAACCAAACCAATAAACAAATCCACCAATTATAACAAGTGCTAAAAACTAAACTATTATAAACATATAAGTCAGAAACTAGTCAGTCGCATACAGTAAACCCCAAGTATACAGTTGTTCCCAAAGTCCACTGCCTCAATTTTGGGATGATTCATTCTCTATTCAGGTATTCCACAGATGCAGGGTACATCAAGTTGATCGTGGAGATTTAATTTGCTGCTTCTGATTCTGCTGCAAGAGATTTCCCTTTCTCTTCTTTGTTTGCACAGCTCCTGCGGTTCAGCTTTGGATGTGGCCCTGCCTCTGCATTTAGGTCGCCTGAGGGTGTCTGTTCTTCCCCCAGACAGGAGAGGGTTGAAGGAGTGGCTGATGTGGGGCTCTGGCTCACTCAGGCTGGGGGTAGGGAGGGGTACAGAATGCAAGGTAAGCCTGCGGTGGCAGAGGCCAGTGTGAAGTTGCACCAGCCTGAGGCATGCCATGTGTTCTCCCGGGGAATTTGTTCCTGGATCACGGAACCCTGGCAGTGGCTGGCTGCACAGGCTCCCAGGTGGGGTGGGGTGGATAGTGACCTGTGCTTGCACACAGGCTTCTTGGTGGCTGCAGCAGCAGCCTTAGCGTTTCATGCCTGTCTCTGGTGTCCCTGCTGATAGCCGCGGCTCACGCCCATCTCTGGAGCTTGTTTATGAAGTGTTCTGAATCCTCTCTCCTTGCACACCCTGAAACAATGGTCTCTTGCCTCTGAGGCAGTTCCAAACTTTTTCCTGGACTCCCTTCCGGCTAGCTGTGGCACACTAGCTCCATTCAGACTGTACTCATGCAGACAATCTCAGTCCTATACCTGGGATCTGACCTCTGAAGCCTAAGCCTTAGCTCTCAGCCCCCACCCACCCTGGTGGGTGAGCAGACAAGCCTCTCAGGCTGGTTAATGCTCGTCAGCAGCAACACTCTGTGAAGGAATCTCTCCACTTTGCCCTCCGCACCCCTGTTGCTGTGCTCTCCTCCGTGGCTCCAAAGATTCCCCCCCAACCACCGCCCGTCTCCACCAGTGAAGGGGCTTCCTAGTGTGTGGAAACTTTCCTCCTTCACAGCTCCCTCCCAGAGGTGCAGGTCCTGTCCCTATTCTTTTGTCTCTGTTTTTCCTTTTTATCTTTTACCGTACCCAGGTACGTGGGGAGTTTCTTGCTTTTTGGAAAGTCTGAGGTCTTCTGCCAGCATTCACTAGGTGTTTTGTAGGAGCTGTTCCACATGTAGATGTATTTTTGATGTATTCGTGGGGAGGAAGGTGACCTCCACATCTTACTCCTTCACCATCTTGAAGGTCCCTCTAATCATACTCCTCATTGCTTTTAAATGTAAGATTTGGGGGAAATCGTTTAAATTCTTTCTGATGGATTTTCTTTGTCTTTAATACAGATATTACAGACAGAAGTGTCAAAGCCATTGTCAGTTATTTGTATTATAAAACAAATCATATATATATATATATATGTATAATGGAATATTATTTAGCCATGAACAAGAATGAAATCTTGCCATTTGAGGCAATATGGATGGACCTAGAGGGTGTTGAGTGAAGTAAGTGAGACAGAGAAAGACAAATGCTGTATTATTTCTCATATGTGGAATCTAAACAAATGAACAAACATAACAAAACAGAAACAGAGTTATAGGTACAGAGAAGAAACAGGTGGTTGCCAGAGGGAAGGGAGATGAGGGGATATAAGAAATTGGTGAGGAAGTTTAAGAGGTACAAATTTCCAGTTTCAAGATAAACAGTTACAAGTATGAAATGTACAGTGTAGGAAATATAGTAAATAAGTATATAATACCTTTGTATGGTGATATATCATAACTTGGCCTATAATGGTGATCATTTAAAAATGTACAGAAATATCAAATCACTATGTTGTGTACCAGGAATTAACATACCATTTTCAGTCAACTATACTTAAATAACAAACAAAGTCATATAAAAAGAGATCAGTTCTTTGGTTACCAGAGATGGGGTGTGGGTAGAGGGGGAATTGGATGAAGGCACTCAAATGGTACAAACGTCCAGTTATAAGAAAAATAAGCACTTGAGATGTAATGTACAACATGATAAATATAATTAACACTGCTGTATGTCACATATGAAAATTGATAAGAGGGTAAATCCTAAGAGTTCTCATCACAAGGAAAATTTTTTTTTCTGTTTTTAAAAGTTTGTGTCTATATGAGATGATGGATATTCACTAAATTTATTGTGATAATGATTTCATGGTGTATGTAAGTCAAATAATTATGCTGTACACCTTATACAGTGGTGTATGTCAATTGTATCTCAATAAAACTTGAAGGGAAAAAAACTCATTATTGAATAAAGGAAGAGACAGGGCATGGAGGATATTGGTTGAAAATATGGGATGACCACTGCTTCATTTCAATGACTTGCATTGGAAAAGCAGGTGTCAGTTATTTGTATTATAAAACAAATCTCGTTGCTTTCTAAATGTAAGATTTCAGGGAAATCATTTAAATTCTTTGTGATGGATTTTCTCTGTCTGTAAAGTTCTTGTAATTATTAAGAATATGTATAATGTGAAGAAAAGTGAGGGATACTTCACTATCTAAGGTAAGTCTAAATAGAAAATAAATATGGATTCAAGGAAGTTTGAAAACAGTTTATAGCATCTACTATGGATTCCTTTATTATTAATTATATACTATGTGTATATACCATAGTCAAGAAAAAACAAAAACAAAATCCAAAAATAGTTATTATTTATTCTGACTTGAGGATTTGAGGCACAAAATAGTTTTTTTCCTCATTCATTAAAAAGGTATGTATTCTATAAAGAATCCATTTTCTTGGTAACAAACTTCTGCAATTTAGAAGATAATCCTCCTCACCTATCGGGGTAACAAATATAGGGTTTTGTGCTGGTTTATTACCAATGATTTCTTCAGACCAAAAGCACAAGTTATGGCCCAATATCAAAGACAGGTCTTTGAGCCAAAAAATATGATAACATTTTTACATATTTAAATGTAGATTTTCATTTAATAATTAAGTAAATCCTAGATTTTATTAAATCATGTACAATAAAGCATTTAAATTTGCTCCCTAATAGGTTGTGAAATTTCTTTATTGCCAAAAACACAAGAATAGCTTTCTTATCTCAAAATATTGCTTTTTCTCTATTGGAAGAATAAATTTCCTATTTGAATATATAATTTGAGTAGATGAAAACAGTCAAACAAATCAAAGACAAGGAAAAATACAATGGACATAATTATATTATTAAGGTAAATAGGGAGCTAGTCTAAATTAATTTTGAAATTTCATACATAAAATATGTCATTTTAAAATTTGATGCAAAACCAGTACTTTTGAAATAAGTTAGGATATTTGATTCCACAATGGAGAATGCCTTGGCAACCTGACAAGCATGTGTCTAATGAATGGAAAAGGTGTAGGTAATTGAGAACAGAGAAACAATAACCTGCCTAGGCAAGAAGGAAAAAGTTTACCAACTCTGGCTTAAAAGATAGTCTCAATTCTACAGCATGAATATATTCCTTTTCCTTTTGGAACCATCGGAGTATAGATTTTATTTTCTTTTTGGGAACACAATCTCTTTCATCAGCTCACATTAAACTGCCTTCCTGATAAGAGATTAATAGATAAATCATTTGATCTCTACTTCTTATATAATTGAATAATGTGGGACCATTATTAAAAGAGCGCTAGGGGGCGTTCCCTGGTGGCGCAGTGATTGAGAGTCCGCTTGCCGATGCAGGGGACACGGGTTCGTGCCCCGGTCCCGGAAGATCACACATGCCGTGGAGCGGCTGGGCCCATGAGCCATGGCCGCTGGGACTGCGCGTCCGGAGCCTGTGCTCTGCAACGGGAGAGGCCACAACAGTGAGAGTCCTGCGTACCATAAAAAAACAAACAAACAAAAAAACATTAAAAAATGTCATCCAGCCACTTCCTTCATCCCCCTTTCTTGTCCCAGAATATCAGAACTACCAGTGATATGGGATTATAAAAGTGTCCATTTCCTTTCCCCATTGATTTTGTCAATAAAAAATGACAAAATCCAACGTGCATTCCTGATAAAACTCAGCAAAGTAGGACTAGAACAGAACTTTCTAAGCTTGATTAAAGGGCATATACAAAAAACCTATAGGTAACATCATCATACTTAGTTGTGAAATACCCATGTATTTTTCCTAAGGTCAAAAGCAAGACAAAGACATCTGCTCTCACCACTCCTTTTCAGTATTATATTAGAGGTTCTATCCAGTTAAGTAAAACAAGAAAAAAAAAAAGTAAAATGCATCCAGATTGAGAAAAGGAAGTAAGAATATTTTACATTTTTTATTTACTGACAGCATGCACATCTATACAGAAAAATGAATGAAATCCATTAGAAAAAACATGACTAGCTCTAATGGATAAAAGATTTATGTACATATACTAGCAACAAACATTCACAAAATAATGTTAGTGTGTTTGTGTGTGTGTCCAGGTGAGAGAGAGAGAAAGGAAGAGAGAAAATTATTATATCAAAAGTTTTTAAAAAGAACATTACTACTTATGTTATAGGTATTAAACAGGTATTTTGATGTAAATGTGGTAACAAACAATAAAACCTATAGAGGTAAACAGAAGGGAGAATATCTTCATGACTTTGGGGATGACATTTTTTAAACAATTACAAAAAGCTCTGATCATAAAGAAAAAATCATATATCGACGAACCTCAGAATTAAAAACTTCTTTAAAAGATATTGCCGAGAAAGTGAAAAAGGAAAAAATAAAATGGAGTAAGATATAAAGAAATTAAATTATCCCATCAAAGGACTTGTATCCAGACTATATGGAGAATTTCTACCTTAATAATAAAAAGAAAGACACCCCAATAGAAAAAGGCAAAGAATTTGTACACATACCTCAGAAAGGTGATATTGAAGCTACGTAAAGTTGCTTAAACCAATTAGTCATTAGAGAAATACAGAGTAAAACCACAATGAGATGCCACAGACATTTATTAGTATGGCTAAAATTAAATATGTTAGCTATATTTTGGCTTGATGAGGACATAGAGAACTTCAAATAGTATACTGCTGATCAAAGTGTAAATTGGTGCATATGATTTGAAAAGAAGTTTGAAAATTTCTAAAGTTGGACAAATGCACACTCTAAGATGCAGCAATTCTATCCCGTTACTTAACCAAGAGAAATGTGTACATATATGTGCAATGAAAGACTTTCATAAGAATGTGCACTGCAGCACTATTTTAATCACTGACAAATAGTAACAACCCAACTGTCCAGCAATTGTACCATGGATAAGTAATTTGTTGAATATTCACATACACATAATGGAATGCCTTACATCAGTGCTTCTCAAATGTTAATATGAATCAAATTCACTTGGAGGTCATATTAAAACTCAGATTACTGACTCCATACCCATAGTTTCTGATTCAGTGGGTTAGACTTGGGCCTGCAAATTTGCATATCTCGTGAGCTACTTTTGCTCAGGATACCACATTTTATGATGGAGCAGGCTACATTAAGGAAACCTAGACAAAAGCAAAATAACAAGTATGATATGAATTGATCTCACAAATATTATGTAAATGAAGTAAGCTAAATATTCAAGAGTACATACTTTACGAGTACAGGAAAAACAGGCAAACTACTTTATGGTGAAAACGTTCACAAATAGTGATTTTCTTTGGAGATGGGGGCTCCTGTCTGGAAGTGCACGGGAATAGAGCTTTAGGGGGCTCTGAGAAAGTTCAATTTCTTTTTCTCGGTGCTAATTTCATGGGTATGCTCACTTTGTGAAAACTCATCAAGCCATATCCTTAGTATTTACGCACTTTTCACCCTAAATGTTACACAAATTAAAATGGTTATAAGAAAGGAAGCCTATGGACTTCCCTGGTGGCACAGTGGTTAAGAATCTGCCTACCAATGCAGGGGACACAGGTTCGATCCCTAGCACAGGAAGATCCCACATGTCGCGGAGCAACTAAGCCCGTGCACCACAACTGCTGAGCCTGTGCTCTAGAACCTGTGAGCCACAACTACTGATCCCACGTGCCACAACTACTGAAGCTTGCATGCCTAGAGCCCGTGCTGCCCAGCAACAGAAGCCACTGCAATGAGAAATCTGTGCACTGCAACGAAGAGTAGCCCCTGCTCACCGCAACTACAGAAAGACTGCATGCAGCAAGGAAGACCCAACACAGCCTAAAATAAATAAATAAATAAATAAATTTATTTAAAAAAAGGAAGTCTAAAATGAATCCATAAATATATATAAATTGTATATGTTATAAATTACACATATGTTATAAATTATATATAAGTTCATATTTGTAAATTAAAATTATACTGAATTAATGAAGAAGCAGTTCTGGGTTATTTAAATATCCATTGTTTAAAAACAGACTGTGAGTGACAGGATTTAGACAAGACATTTTGGAGAACAGAAAACCTGAGCAATTCTCAGGTTTAAGTGTAATCCCTTATCTATAGCACTTGTGCCCACTGGTGTTATTTTAATCCTTGGGATATATGGACAAAATTACTATTTTTTAATAATTTATACAGGGATTGCAATCCCTCATCTTAATATCTGCATAATTAGTAACAGAAATCATATCACAAAGTTTGTTTTTTTTAAATGTGCTACCTTGGTGGAGGGAACTTCAAGATGACAGTGGAGTAAATGTGGAGATCACCTTCCTTCCCACAAATACATCAGAAATACATCTACCTGTGGAACAACTCCCACAGAACACCTACTGAATGCTGGCAGAAGACCTCAAACTTCCCCAAAGGCAAGAAACTCCCAAAGTACCTGAGTAGGGCAAAAAAAAAAACCCCAAAAACAACAGAGACAAAAGAATGGGACGGGACCTACACCTCTGGGAGGGAGCTGTGAAGGAGGAAACATTTCCACACACTAGGAAGCCCCTTCACTGGCAGAGATGGGGGGTGGGTGGGTGGGGAAGCTTTGGAGTCATGGAGGACAGTGCAGCAGCAGGGGTTCAGAGGGCAAAGCAGAGAGATTCCTGCACAGAGGATCAGTGCCGACCAGCACTCACCAGCCCGAGAGGCTTGTCTGCTCACCCGCTGGGACAGGTGGGGGCTGGGAGCTGAGGCTCGGGCTTCGGAGGTCAGATACCAGGAAGAGGACTGGAGTTGGCTGTGTGAACACAGCCTAAAGGTGGCTAGTGCACCACAGCTAGCCGGGAGGGAGTCCTGGAAAAAGTCTGGACCTGCCTAAGAGACAAGAGACCATTGTTTCAGGGTGTGCGAGGAGACGGGATTCAGAGCACCACCTAAACGAGATCCAGAGATGGGCTCGAGCCGCAGTTATCAGCGCAGACCACAGAGACCAGCATGAAATGCTAAGGCTGCTGCTGCAGACACCAAGAAGCCTCTGTGCAAGCACAGGTCACTAGCCACACCTCCCCTCCTGGGAGCCTGTGTAGCTCGCCACAGCCAGGGTCCTGTGAAACAGGGACAACTTCCCAGGGAGAACACACAGAGTGCCTCAGGCTGTAGCAACGTTACACTGGCCTCTGCCACTGCAGGCTAGCCCCACATTCCATACCCCTCCCTGCCCCCGGTCTGAGTGAGCCAGAGCCCCTAATCAGCTGTTACTTTAACACCATACTGTCTGAGCAGGGAACAGCTGCCCTCAGGCGACCTACACACAGGCAGAGCCAAATCCAAAGCTGGACCACAGGAGCTGTGCAAGCAAAGAAGAGAAAGGAAAATATCTCCCAGCAGCCTCAGGAGCAGCGTGTTAAATCTCCAGCATCAACTTGTACCCTGCATCTGTGGAATAACTGAATAGACAAGAATCATCCCAAAATTGAGGCAGTGGACTTTGGGAACAACTGCAGACTTGGGGTTTGCTTTCTGCATCTATTTGCTTCTGGTTTTATGTTTATCTTAGTTTAATATTTAGAGCTTATTATCATTGGTAGATTTTTTTATTGATTTGGTTGCTCTCTTCCTTTTATTTATATATATATTTTTTCCCTTTTCTCTTTTTGTGAGTGGGTATGTGTGTGATTCTTTATGTGATTTTGTCTGTATAGATTTGCTTTTACCATTTATCCTACAGTTCTGTCTGTCATTTTTTTTTGTATACTTTTTAGTGATTGTTATTATTGGTGAATATGTTTTTAGGTATGGCTGCTCACTTCTTTCTTTTTTTTAAATTACATTTTATTTTAATTTTTAAAATATTTTCTTTTATAACATTATTTTATTTTTTCTTTCTTTCTTTTTTCTCCCTTGTTTTCTGAGCTGTGTGGCTGCCAGGGTCTTGGTGCTCAAGCTGGGTGTCAAACCTGAGCCTCTGAGGTGGGAGAGCCGAGATCAGGACGTTGGTCCACCAGAGACTTCTCAGCTCCATGTAATATCAAACAGTGAAAGCTTTCCCAGAGATCTCCATCTCAACACTAAGACCCAGCTCGACTCAACAACAAGCAAACTAAAGTGTTGGACACCCTAAGCCAAATAACTAGTAAGACAGGAACACAACCCCACCCATTAGCATAGATGCTGCCTAAAATCATAATAATGTCACAGAAACCCCAAAACACACCACTGGATGTGGTCCTGCCAACCAGAAAGACAAGATCCAGCCTCATGCACCCAAACACAGGCACCAGTCCCCTCCAGCAGGAAGTCTACACAACCCACTGAACAGAACTTACCCACTGGGGGCACATACCAAAAACAATGGGAAATACAAAACTGCAGCCTGTGAAAAGGAGATGCCAAACACAGTAAGTTCAGCAAAATGAGAAGACAGAGAAATACACAGCAGATGAAAGAGTAAGGTAAAACCCTACCAGAACAAAAAAATGAAGAGGAAATAGGCAGTCTACCTGAAAAAGAATTCAGAGTAATGATAGTAAAGATGATCCAAAATCTTGGAAATAGGATGGAAAATATAAAAGAAACATTTAACAAGGAACTAGAAGAATTAAAAAGCAAGCAAACAATGATGAACAACACAATAAATGAAATTAAAAATTCTCTAGAAGGAATCAGTAGCAGAATAACTGAGGCAGAAGGACGGAAAAATGATCTGGAAGATAAAATACTGGAAGTAACTACTGCAGAGCAGAATAAAGAAAAAAGAAGGAAAAGAAATGAGGACAGTCTCAGAGACCTCTGGGACAACATTCAATGCACCAATATTTGAATAATAGAAGTCCCAGAAGAAAAAGAGAAAAAGAAAGGGACTGAGAAAATATTTGAAGAGATTATGTTTAAAACTTCCCTAATATGGGAAAGGAAATAGTCAATCAAGTCCAGGAAGCACAGAGACTCCCATACAGGATATATCCAAGGGGAAATATACCAAGACACATATTAATCAAACTATCAAAAACTAAATACAAAGAAAAAATATTAAAAGCAGCAAGAGAAAAGCAACAAATAACTTAAAAGGGAATCCCCATGAGGTTAACAGCTGATCTTTCAGCAGAAGCTCTGCAAGCCAGAAGGGAGTGGCAGGACATATTTAAAGTGATGAAACGGAAAAACCTACAACCAAGATAACTCTAACTAGCAAGGATTTCATGTAGATTCAATGGAGAAATGGAAACCCTTACAGACAAGCAAAAGATAAGAGAATTCAGCACCACCAAGCCAGCTTTACAACAAATGCTAAAGGAACTTCTCAAGGGGGGGAATACAAGAGAAGGAAAAGACCTACAATAACAAACCCAAAACAATTAATAAAATGGTAATAGGAACATACATATCGAAAACTACCTTAAATGTAAATGGATTAAATGCTCCCACCAAAAGACATACACTGGCTGAATGGATACAAAAACAAGACCCAGATATATGTTTGTCTACCAGAGACCAACTTCAGGCCTAGGCACACATACAGACTGAAAGTGTGTGGATGGAGAAAGATTCCATGCAAAGGGAAATCAAAAGAAGCTGTAGTAGCAATTCTCATATCAGGCAAAATAGACTTCAAACTAAAGCTATTACAAAAGACAAAGAAGGACAATAAATAATGATCAAGGGATCAATCTAAGAAGAAGACATAACAATTGTAAATATTTATGCACCCAAAATAGGAGCACTTCAATACAAAAGGCAAATGCTAACAGCCATAAATGGGAAAATCGACAGTAACACAATAATAGTACGGGACTTTAACACCCCACTTTCACCAATGGACAAATCATAGAAAATGAAAAAAAAAAAAAAAAAGGAAACACAAGCTTTAAATGATACATGCAACAAGGTGGAATTAATTGATATTTACAGGACATTCAATCCAAAAAACACAGAATACACATTCTTCTCAAGTGCTCATGGAACATTCTCCAGGAAAGTTCATATCTTTGGTCACAAATCAAGCCTTGGTAAATTTAAGAAAATTGAAATCATATCAAGTATCTTTTCCAACCACAATGCTATGAGACTAGATATCAGTTACAGGAAAAACACTTTAAAAAATACAAACATATGGAAGCTAAACAATACACTACTAAATAACCAAGAGATCACTGAAGAAATCAAAGAGGATATCAAAAAATACCTAGAAAAAAATGACAATGAAAACACAACAACCCAAAACCTATGGGATGCAGCAAAAGCAGTTCTAAGAGGGAGGTTTATAGCAATACAATCCTACCTCAAGAAACATCTCAAATAAACAACCTAACCTTACACCTAAAGCAAGTAGAGAAAGAAGAACAAAAAAAAACAAGTTAGCAGAAGGAAAGAAATCATAAAGATCAGATCAGAAATAAATGAAAAAGAAATGAATGAAATGATAGCAAAGATCAATAAACTGAAAGCTGGTTCTTTGAGAATATAAACTAAATTGAGAAACCATTAGCCAGACTCATCAAGAAAAAAAGGGAGAAGATTAAAATCAGCAGAGTTAGAAATGAAAAGGAAAAGTACCAAATGACACTGCAGAAATACAAAGGATCATGAGAGATTACTACAAGAAGCTAAATGACAATAAAATGGACAACCTGGAAAAAATGGACAAATTCTTAGAAAAACACATTTTCCAAGACTGAACCAGGAAGAAATAGAAAATATAAACAGACCAATCACAAGCACTGAAATTGAAACTGTGATTAAAAATTTTCCAACAAACGAAAGCTCAGGACCAGATGGCTTCACAGGCGAATTCTATCAAACATTTAGAGAAGAGATAACACCTATGCTTCTCAAACTCTTCCAAAATATAGCAGAGGGAGGAACACTCCCAAACTCATTCTATGAGGCCACCATCACCCTGATACCAAAAACAGACAAAGATGTCACAAAGAAAGAAAATTACAGGCCAATATCACTGATGAACATAGATGCAAAAATCCTCAACAAAATACTAGCAAACAGAATCCAACAGCACATTAAAAGGATCATACACTATGATCAAGTGGGGTTTATGCAGGAATGCAAGGATTCTTCAACATATGCAAATCAATCAATGGGATAAACCATATTAACAAACTGAAGGAGAAAAACCATATGATCATCTCAATATATGCAGAAAAAGCATATGACCAAATTCAACACCAATTTATGATAAAAACCCTACAGAAAGTAGACATAGAGGGAACTTACCTCAACATAATAAAGTCCATATATGACAAACCCACAGCCAACATCATCTTCAATGGTGAAAAACTGAAACCATTTCCACTAAGATCAGGAACAAGACAAGGTTGCCTATTCTCACACTATTATTCAACAGAGATTTGGAAGTTTTAGCCACAGCAATCAGAGAAGAAAAAAATAAAAGGAATCCAACCAGAAGAAAAGAAGTAAAACTGTCACTGTCTGCAGATGACATGATACTATACATAGAGAATCCTAAAGATGGTGCCATAAATCTACTAGAGCTAATCAATTAATTTGGTAAAGTAACAGGATGAAAAATTAATGCACAGAAATCTCTTCCATTCCTATACACTAATGATGAAAAATCTGAAAGAGAAATTAAGGAAACACTCCCATTTACCATTGCAACAAAAAGAAAAATATATCTAGGAATAAACCAACCTAAGAAGACAAAGGACCTGTATGAAGATAACTATAAGACACTGATGAAAGAAATTAAAGATGATACAAACACATGGAGAGATATACTATGCTCTTGAATTGGAAGAATCAACCTTGTGAAAATAACTATACTACCCAAAGCAATCTACAGATTCAATGAAATCCCTGTCAAACCATCAATGGCACTTTTCACAGAAGTAGAACAAAAATTTTCATAATTTCTTTGGAAACACAAAAAACCCAGAATAGCAAATGCAATCCTGAGAAAGAAAAACAGAGCTAGAGGAATCAGGCTCCCAGACTTCAGACTATACTACAAAGCTCCAGTAATCAAGACAGTATGGTAGTGGCATAAAAACAGAAATATAGACCAATGGAACAGGATCAAAAACCCAGTGATAAGCCCACACATATATGGTCACCTTATTTTTGATAAAGGATGCAAGAATATACAATGGATAAAAGACAACCTCTTCAATAAGTGGTGCTGGGTAAACTGCACAGCTTCATGTAAAAGAAGGAAATTAGAACACTCCCTAACACCATACACAAAGATAAACTCAAATGAATTAAAGACCTAAATGTAAGGCTAGAGACTATAAGACTCTTAGAGGAAAACATAGGCAGAACACTCTATGACATACATCACAAGATTCTTTTTGACCCTCCTCTTAGAGAAATGGAAATAAAAACAAAATTAAAAAATGGGACCTAATGAAACTTAAAAGCTTTTGCACAGCAAAGGAAATCGTAAACAAGATGAAAAGACAACCCTTAGAATGGGAGGAAATATTTGCAAATGAAGCAACTGACAAAGGATTATTATCCAAAATTACAAGCAGCTCATGAAGCTCAATATCAGAAAAACAAACAATCCAATCCAATAATGGGCAGAAAACCTGAATAGACATTTCTCCAAAGATATACAGATTGCCAACAAACACATGAAAGGATGCTCAACATCACTAATCATTAAAGAAATGCAAATCAAAACTACAATGAGGTATCAGCTCACACCGGTCAGAATGGCTATCATTAAAAAATCTACAAACAATAAATGTTGGAAAGGGTGTGGAGAAAAGGGAACCCTCTTGCACTGTTGGTGGGAATGTAAATTGATACAGCCACTATGGAGAACAGTATGGAGGTTCCTTGAAAGACTAAAAATAGAACTACCATAGGACCCAGCAATACCACTACTTGGCATATACCCTTAGAAAACCATAATTCAAAAAGAGTCATGTACCACAATGTTCATTTCAGCTCTATTTACAATAACCAGGACATGGAAGCAACTTAAGTGTCCATCAACAGCTTAATGGATAAGGAAGATGTGGCACATATATACAATGGAATATTACTCAACCATTAAAAGAAACAAAATTGAGTTATTTGTAGTGAGGTGGATGGACCTAGAGACTGTCATACAGAGTGAAGTAAGTCAGAAAGAGGAAAACAAATACTGTATGCTAACACATATATATGAAATCAAAAAATAATAAAAAATAAAAAAAAACTGCTCTGAAGAACCTAGGGGCAGGACAGGAATAAAAACCCAGATGTAGAGAATGGACTTGTGGACACAGGGAGTGGGTAGGGTAGCCTGGGATGAAGGGAGAGAGTGGTATGGGCATATATACACTACCAAATGTAAAACAGATAGCTAGTAGAAAGCAACCACATAGCACAGGGAGATTAGAGTGGTGGGATAGGGAGAGTGGGAGGGAGATGCAAGAGGGAAGAGATATGAGGGCACATGTATATATATAGCTGACTACTTTTTTATAAAGCAGAAACTAACACACCATTGTAAAGCAATTATATTCCAATAAAGATGTAAAAACAAAAAAAATTTGCTTCTTTGCTGTTATTTTTCCAAAATGAAAAACAGAGAAGTTCAACAGTTAGGTGTGTTTTCACTAATAGAGGAGATTGCATGCCGTTCAATTCCTCAAGCATAAAAGTTAAGCTGCATTTAAAATATGGAATCATAAAGGTCAATTACAATATAATCTAAGGCTTTTTAAACATTAACTCTACTATATGGCTTGAAATGACTATATGGCTATATGTCTTCCTATACTTCTGAAATCCACAATGAGATAAAAACTGATAAATTCTGGTGAGCTAGGCTATTTTATTTATAAATAGTGGGCTTTATTATCTTCATAAGTGTCTATAAAATCCTCAGATACAAAGCCTTGTTGAGGCAGAAACAGCAGTAGGTCAAGTGTAAAATGTCCAAATTTTTCCTTTATTTATCTTCCTCTTTTTCTTGTTTATAATATGGGAAAATTGAACTAGAGGACTTCAAAATCTCTTTCCAGCTTTCTTATATTCAAATCCTAAAATCAAATTAAGCCATGAGACCCATGGTTAATTTTAAATATTTTAATAACTCAAGACCACATGTTCTCATCATCCTTTTCTTTGAGTCTGTGAACATCTGCTACATAACAGTAAACATGATTCTATATTAGATCGAACACTGAATTTTCTACCTATAAAGATCACGCATTATTTAAATGTTGAAAACTTCCATCTGTCCTATTCACAAAAACATATACTCATCAAAATCTCCTCTTATGTAGGTATTATCTTTGGGTGGAAGATGAGTATAATATGGGTATTGGCATAACTAAATTCTTACTCTTTTATTATAGACACTTATGATTCAACTGTCCAAGCTCTGTCTATATCATTTTTCATCATGGTTCCTCCAGACACCACAAAAAGACAGGGGGATTTAGTCCTATGATGAAAAGGAATATTAAGAGAAAATACCATTTGTAATTCTGGGAATTATTAATCCATGAATGGCACTCGTTTTTATATTGCATCTCCTTTACATCTCTCTGCATCCTCATTGCTATAGATCAAATCCAATATTTCACTGGTCCAGGTTGTTTCTGAGGAAAAAATAAATGGAAGAAACTCTAAACTTTTCTGTTAAAAAGGGTACGAGAGGGTTAATAGAGGTAGAGAAGCTGTGTAACATCAAAAAAAAAATGTGCTCTTCATTTGCATTCCTTTTATCTCCTCTCTTTTCCTAGGAGACATCATTATCTATCTTGAACGTATACATATGTACCGTGTGTGTGTGTGTGTGTGTGTGTAAAATCTGATTAAAATAACCACAAAAGCAAGACATGAAAAGAAAGTAAACATGAAGTATTAAGGAGACAGAATGTAAGAAATGATAGCACACCCTCCTGGGTGAAATGGTTGGGGGAAGCAGCCAATTTCAATGACTCTGATAAGCAATTTTTACATTTCCTATTTAAATAAAATGATTACTAGGTTTTGGGACTGAAGATCACTTCAGGTAAAAATGTTCAACATTTGGTGGAGGGGTGAAGAAGGGAAACAAATAACTCTGTGACTGCATCCGTGGAGACCAGTGTGCCATTCACAAACAAAAATTAAGGATCCTGAATGAGCGGAGCAGATCAAGTCACTCTGATCTTTCTGAGATTGTGCTTGACCAGTCTTTTGAGAAATGAATCTAAAGTATATGAGGATATGGTCTACCCAATTGCCTATGGCACTCAATGATCAGGGTATTGAGGCACTGCTAAACAAACAAACAAGCAAACAAACAAAAAACAACAAAAAAATTATAATACCCAGGAGAAAAATACCTCTTAACTGTTTCTCTCCTCTTCCTCTTTACCAAATGTGTAATGATAGCCTCTAAATTGAATAATCATGGACAGAAACTAAAAATTTAAATTAGATAATTGATCTGTACACACAGCAACATTTCTGAAGAATGATCCGTCCATGGATGCACCTTTGGATTGGTTCCAGATGTTAGAGTACTTTAGACTTCATTACTATTCAGTCCTTTCTTGTGGACAACTCTTCCTCCTTCTTGTCCCTAAATCATGAGTATGAGACTCTCTCACCCTTTCTTCTAACACAGACAATTACAGTGCTAAGAAAAAGATGAGTCCAATGAATGCTACCCTTGAACATCTTGTTGCCTGATCTGGTTTAGGTTTAAACAATGATTCATGGGAAAGAAAGAGACCTAAATGCCAAAGTACAATATGACACATTTTATTTCCTATCTGCGGGTGTTTCAAATTGTGGCCAATGAAATCTGATTAAAAGCAATGCTAATTTAGCTATGCTTTGAACTGTAAACATTTATTTTCCATAATATTTGAAAAAATAGCACACGGTTTAGCTCATTAAGGAGTTCATTAACTTGGATCTTTTATAACAAAATCAGCAGGGCACTGATGTATTAATAATTTTAAGACATGTTCTAAATAGCTTGTAAGGGAAACAAAATAAAAGAAAAAAAAAAAGAAAAGGACCAAAGAGCATATGACTAATTTATGTGTAGCCATCTAGCTTTTACTATGTCAGAAAAAATTCAGCTTCAAAGGTCAATTTCATAGGTGAACAATTTGTATGATGGTAGCTTCCAAAGACTGTCTTTAGAACACTCCCAAACACCTAAAAATAAACAAATGGTTGGGTTGTTTGTTTGTTTTGATATTAAGCTGCATGAACTGTTTGTATATTTTGGACACTAATCCTTTGTCTGTTGCTTTGTTTGCAAATACAGTATTTTCTCCCATTACGAGGGCTGTCTTTTTGTTTTGTTTATGGTTTCTTTTGCTGTGCAAAAGCTTTTAAGTTTAATTAGGTCCCATTTGTTTATTTCTGTTTTCATTACTCTAGGAGGTGGATCAAAAAAATCTTGCTGCAATTTATGTCAGAGTGTTTTGCCTATATTTTCTTCTAAGAGATTTATAGTATCCAGCCTTACATTAAGTCTTTAATCCATTTTGAGTTTATTTTTGTGTATGGTGTTAGGGAGTGTTCTAATTTCATCCATTTACATCCAGTTTTCCCAGCACCACTTATTGAAGAGACTATCTTTCCTCCATTGTATATTCTTACATCCTTTGTCATAGATTAGGTGACCATAGGTGAGTGGGTTTATCTCTGGGCTTTCTATCCTGTTCCATTGATCTACATTTCTGTTTTGGTGCCAGTATATTCAGAGACAACCATAATTTGGAAAGATACATGAACCCCAATGTTCATTGTAGCACTATTTACAATAGCCAGGACGTGGAAGCATCCTAAATGTCCAACAGAGGAATGGATAAAGAAGATATTGTACATATATACAATGGAATATCACTCAGTCATAAACAAGGACGAATTAATGCCACCTGCAGCCACATGGATGGACTTAGCGATTGTCATACTGAGTGAAGTAAGTCAGACAAAGACAAATAGTATATGATATTGCTTATATGTGGAATCTAAAAAATAGGTACAAATGAAATTATCTACAAAACAGAAATAGAGTTACAGGTGTAGAAATCAAATTTATGGTTACCAGGAGGTAAATGGGAGGGAGGGATAAATTGGGGGATTGGGATTAACATATACACACTACTATATATAGAATAGATAACTATTTTAATAATAAGGACCTACTGTACAGCACAGTGAACTCTACTCAATACTCTGTAATAGCTTATATGGGAAAATAATCTAAAAAAGAGTGGATACATACATATGTATAACTGATTCACTTTGCTGTACACCTGAAACTAATGCAACATTGTAAATTAACTATACTCCAATAAAAATTAAAAACAAAGTAAATCAAAGGTTGTCTTAACAGTTTCCTGCTTGTAAATATATCAAAAAAAGCAAAAACAAAAGAGCATGTACGTTCTCAATGAAAATCCTTCATTTTCTAAACTTGTACCTAAGCAAACAAATGTAAAGTAGGTTTGGTCCTAAACAATTTGGGGTTAGTGAACTGCTCTTTTCTAGTAACAAAAGAAAGGAAAAACTAGTTTTTGCCAAAATAAACATGTTTTTCATGTCTACAAAGGTCCATATCATACATTTGTTTACTTCCTAGTGGGAGCCTTCTGCTCTCATGCAGTGTTTGTAATTTTAGCATATTAGAATCACATAAGTTTTGCAGGGCTTTCCTCCTAGGACTTGTTATATATTGCTTTGAGGTAATTTTAATATTTATAATCTAAAAAAGATCAGCATTCAATATACTTATTAAAAATTTATTTTCCTCAATTCCTTTAAGAAATGAGGCAGGAATATAAAGGAAAATTGGCTTCAGAGACTGCAGTAATTAGACCAGTTGATTGATTACAGTCTCAAGTAAATTAACTGGATAAAAGGCAAGAGAGAGCCTCATCTCTCTGATATCTTTCTGTATATGTATCACTGGGTAAATTGAAAGACTCTATCATTAAAAGATAGGAAGAAATACAAATTTTTTTATTGAAGTATGGTGATTTACAATATGATTTTACTTTCATGTATATAACAAAGTGTTTCAGTTATATATATCTGTTTTTGAGAAATACAAATTATTGATCCTTATTGAGTCATAATAAATTCTCCTTTTTTTTTAAAACCTTCCTTGGAGTATAATTACTTTACACTGTCGTGTTAGTTTCTGCTGTATAACAAAGTGAATCAGCTATATGTATACATATATCCCCATACCCCCTCCCTCTTGCATCTCCCTCTCACCCTCCATAGTCCACCCCTCTAGGTGGTCACAAAGCACCAAGGTGATCTCCCTGTGCTATGTGGCTGCTTCCCACTAGCTATCTATTTTACCTTTGGTAGTGTATATATGTCAAAGCCAATCTCTCACTTCTTCCCAGTTTACCCTTCCCCCTCCCAGTGTCCTCAAGTCCATTCTCTACGTCTGTGTCTTTATTCCTGTCCTGCCCCATGTTCTTCACAACCATTTTTATTTTAGACTCTCTATATATATGGGTTAGTATATGGTATTTGTTTTCCTCTGACTTACTTCACTCTGTGACAGACTCTAGGTCCATCCACCTCACTACAAATGACTTGATTTTGTTTCTTTATATGGCCGAGTAATATTGCATTGCATATAGGTGCCATATCTTCTTTACCCATTCAGCTGTTGATGGACACTTAGGTTGCCTCTGTGTCCTGGTTATTGTAAACAGTGATGTAAAGAACATTGTGGTACATGACTCTTTTTGAATTATGGGTTTCTCAGGGTATATGCCCAGGAGTGGGAATCTGGGGCCTAGGGTAGTTCTATTTTTAGTTTTTTAAGGAACCTCCATACTGTTCTCCATAATGGCTGTATCAATTTACATTCCCACCAACACTGCTAGAGTGTTCCCTTTTCTCCACGTCCTTTCCAGCATTTACTGTTTGTAGATTTTTTGATGATGGCAATTCTGACCAGTGTGAGATGGTACCTCATTGTAGTTTTGGTTTGCATTTCTCTAATGATTAGTGATGTTGAGCATCCTTTCATGTGTTTGTTGGCAATCTGTATATCTTCTTTGGAGAAATGTCTATTTAGCTCTTCTGTCTATTTTGGGATTGGGTTTTTTATTTTTTTGGTATTGAGCTGCATAAGCTGCTTGTATAATTTGGAGATTAATCTTTTGTCAGTTGCTTTGTTTGCAAATATTTTCTCCCATTCTGAGGGTTGTCTTTTCATCTTCCTTATTGTTTCCCTTGCTGTGCAAAAGCTTTTGTTTCATTAAGTCCCATTCGTCTGTTCTTTTCTTTTCATTTGTCTAGTAGGTGGGTCAAAAAGGATCTTGCTGTGATTTACATCATAAAGTGTTCTATGTTTTCCTCTAAGAGTTTTAGAGTGTCTGGCCTTACATTTAGGTCTTTAATCCATTTTGAGTTCATTTTTGTGTATGGTGTTAGGAAGTGTTCTAAATTCCTTCTTTTACATGTAGCTGTGCAGTTTTCCCAGCACCACTTATTGAAGATGATGTTTTCCCCATTGTATATTCTTGCCTCCTTTATCACAGATAAGGTGACCATAAGTGTGTGGGTATATCTCTGGGTTCTCTATACTGTTCCATTGATCTATTTTTCTGTTTTTGTGCCACTACCATACTGTCTTGATTACTGTAGCTTTGTAGTATACTCTAAAGTCAGGGAGCCTGATTCTTCCAGCTCCATTTTTCTTTCTCAAGGTTGCTTTGGCTAGTCAGTGTCTTGTGTGTTTCAATATAAATTGTGAAATTTTTTGTTCTAGTTCTGTGAAAAATATCATGGTAGTTTGATAGGGATTGCATTGAATCTGTAGATTGCTTTGGGTAGTATAGTCATTTTCATAATGTTGATTCTTCCAATCCAAGAAATTGGTATATCTCTCCATGTGTTTATCATCTTTAATTACTTTCATCAGTGTCTTATACTTTTCTGCTTACAGGTCCTTTGTTTCCTTAGGTAGGTTTATTCCTAGATATTTTATTCTTTTTGATGCAATGGTAAATGGGAGTTTTTCCTTAATTTCTCTTTCAGATTTTTCATCATTAGTGTATAGGAATGCAAGAGATTTCTGTGCATTAAATTTGTACTCTGCTACTTTACCAAATTCATTGATTAGCTCTAGTAGTTTTCTGGTAGCATCTTTAGGATTCTCTATGTATAGTATCATGTCATCTGCAAACAGTGACAGTTTTACTTCTTCTTGTCCGATTTGGATTCCTTTTATTTTTTTCTTCTCTGATTGCTTTGACTAAAAGTTCCAAAACTATATTGAATAATAGTGGTGAGAGTAGGCAACATTGTCTTATTCCTGATCTTAGTAGAAATCATTTCAGTTTTCACCATTGAGAATGATGTTGGCTGTGGGTTTGTCATATATGCCCTTTATCATGTTGAGGTTAGTTCCCTCTATGCCTACTTCCTGGAGAGATTTTATCATCAATCGGTGTTGAATTTTGTTGAAAGCTTTTTCTGCATCTATTGAGATGATCATATGATTTTTCTCCTTCATTTTGTGAATATGGTGTATCACATTGATTGATTTGCATATGTTGAAGAATCCTTGCATTCCTGGGATAAACCCCACTTGATCATGGTGTATGATTTTTTCAGTGTGCTCTTGGATTCTGTTAGTTAGTATTTTGTTGAGGATTTTTGCATCTATGTTCATCAGTGATATTCGTTTGTAGTTTTATTTTCCTGTGACATCTTTATCTGGTTTGGGTATGAGGGTGATGGTGGCCTTGTAGAATGAGTTTGGGTGTGTTCTTCCCCCTGCTATATTTTGGAAGAGTTTGAGAAGGATAGGTGTTATCTCTTCTCTAAATGTTTGATAGAATTTGCCTGTGAAGCCATCTGGTCCTGGGCTTTAGTTTGTTGGAAGATTTTTACTCACAGTTTCAATTTCAGTGCTTGTGATTGGTTTGTTTATATTTTCTATTTCTTCCTGGTTCAGTCTCAGAAGGTTGTGCTTTTCTAAGAATTTGTCCATTTATTCCATGTTGTCCTTTTTATTGGCATATAGTTGCCTGTAGTAATCTCTCATGATCCCTTGTATTTCTGCAGTGTCCATTGTTATTTCTCCATTTGCATTTCTAATTCTGTTGATTTGAATCATCTCCCTTTTTTTCTTGATGAGTCTGGCTAATGGTTTATCAATTTTGTTTATCTTCTCAAAGAACCAACTTTTAGTTTTATTGATCTTTGTTATTGCTTCTTTCATTTCTTTTTGATTTACTTCTGATCTGATCTTTATGATTTCTTTCCTTCTGTTAACCTTGGGTTTTTTTTGTTCTTCTTTCCCCAGTTGCTTTAGGTGTGAGGTTAGGGTGTTTATTTGAGATATTTCCTGTTTCTTGAGATAGGATTGTATTGCTATAAACTTCTCTCTTAGAACTGCTTTTGGTGCATCCCATAGGTTTTGGGCCTTTGTGTTTTCATTGTCATTTGTTTCAAGGTTTTTTTTTTTTATTTCCTCTGATTGCTTCAGTGATCCCTTGGTTATTTAGTAGTATATTATTTAGCCTCCATGTGTTTGTATTTTTTACAGTTTTTTTTTCCTGTAATTGATATCTAGTCTCATAGAGCTGTGGTAAGAAAAGATACTTGATATGATCTCAATCATCTTAAATTTACCAGGGCTTGATTTGTGACTCATGATATGATCTATCCTGGAGAATGTTCCATGAGCACTTGAGAAGTGTATTCTGTTGTTTTTGGATGGAATGTCCTATAAATATCATTTAAGTCCATCTTGTTTAATGTATCATTTAAAGCTTGTGTTTCCTTATTTATTTTCATTTTGGATGATTTGTCCATTGGTGATAGTTGGGTGTTAAAGTCCCATACTATTATTGTGTTACTGTCGATTTTCCATTTTATGGCTGTTGGCATTTGCCTCATGTATTGAGGTGCTCCTACTTTGGGTGCATAAATATTTACAATTGTTATATCTTCTTCTTGGATTGATCCCTTGATCATTATGTAGTTTCCTTCTTTGTCTCTGGTAATAGTCTTTATTTTAAAGTCTACTTTGTCTGACATGAGAATTGCTACACCAGCTTTCTTTTGATTTCCATTCCATGGAATATCTTTTTCCATCCCTTCACTTTCAGTTAGTATGTGTCCCTAAGTCTGAAGTGGGTCTTTTGTAGACAGCATATATGTGGGTCTTCTTTTTGTATCCATTCAGCCAGACTATTTTTTTTTGGTTGGAGCATTTAATCCATTTACATTTAACGTAGTTATCAATATGTATGTTCCTATTACCATTTTCTTAACTGTTTTGGTTTTTTATTGTAATTTTTTTCCTTCTCTTGTGTTTCCTGCCTTTAGTATTTGTTTTAAAGCTGGTTTGGTGGTGCTGAATTCTCTTAGCTTTTATTTGTCTGTAAGGGTTTTAATTTCTCCATTGAATCTGCATAAACTCCTTGCTGGTTAGAGTTATCTTGGTTGTAGTTTTTTCCCTTTCAACACTTTAAATATGTCCTGCCACTCCCTTCTGGCTTGCAGAGTTTCTGCTGAAAGATCAGCTGTTAACCTTATGGGGATTCCCTTTTAAGTTATTTGTTGCTTTTCCCTTGCTGCTTTTAATATTTTTTCTTTGTATTTAATTTTTGATTGTTTGATTAATGTGTCTCTTGGCATATTTTTCCTTGGATTTATCCTGTATGGGACTCTCTGCACTTCCTGGACTTGATTGACTATTTCCTTTCCCATATTAGGGACGTTCAAATGTAATCTCTTTAAATATTTTTTCAGTCCCTTTCTTTTTCTCTTCTTTTTCTGGGATCCTTATAATTTGAATGTTGGTGTGTTTTATTGTTGTCCCAGAGTTCTCTGAGACTGTGCTCAATTCTTTTCATTCTTTTTTCTTTATTCTTCTCTGTGGTAATTACTTCCACTATTTTGTTTTCCAGGTCACTTATCCATTGTTCTGCCTCAGTTATTCTGCTATTAATTCCTTCTAGAGAATTTTTAATTTCATTTATTGTGCTGCTCATCTTTGTTTGCTGTTTATTTCTTCTAAGTCTATGTTAAACGTTTCTTGTATTTTTTCCATTCTATTTCCAAGATTTTGGATCATTTTTACTATCATTACTCTGAATTCTTTTCTCTTAGACTGCCTGTTTCCTCTTCATTTGTTTGGTCTGGTAGGTTTTTACCTTGCTCCTTCATCTGCTGTGTTTTTATGTGTCTTCTCATTTTGTTTAACTTACTGTGTTTGGCATCTACTTTTCACAGGCTGCAGGTTCATACTTCCCATTGTTTTTGGTGTCTGCCCCCAGTGGGTATGGTTGGTTCTGTGGGTTGTGTAGGAATCCTGGTGGAAGGGATTTGTGCCTGTGTTCTGCAGGATGAGGCTGGATCTTGTCTTTCTGGTGGGCAGGACCACGTCCAGTGGTATGTTGTGGGGTGTCTGTGAACTTATTACCATTTTAGGTAGCCTCTCTGCTAATGGGTGGTGTTGTGTTCCTGTCTTGCTAGATTTTTGGCATGGCGTGTCCAGCACTGGAGCTTGCTGGTTGTTGAGTGGAGCTTGGTCTTGGTGCTGAGACGATCTCTGGGAGAGCTTTCACCAATTTACATTACCTGGGGCTGGGAGGTATCTGGTGGACCAATGTCCTGAACTCAGAGCCCCCACCTCAGAGGCTTAGTCCTGACACCTGGCCCAAGCACCAAGACCCTGTCAGCCACATGGCTCAGAAGAGAGTGGAGAAAGTAAAAGAAAGAAAGAAAAAATAATAAATAAAATAAAATAATTAAATTAAAAATTATTAAAATTAAAAATAGTAATAAAAAAAGAGTAGAGAGCAACCAAACCAATAAACAAATCCACCAATGATAACAAGTGCTAAACACTAAACTAAGATAAACATATAAATCAGAAACTAGTCAGTCACATACAGCAAAACCCAAGTCTACCGTTGCTCCCAAAGTCCACTTCCTCAATTTTGGGGTGATTCGTTGTCTATTCAGTATTCCACAGGTGCAGGGTACATCAAGTTGATCGTGGAGATTTAATCCGTTGCTCCTAATGCTGCATGGAAAAGTTTTCCTTTCTCTTCTTTTTTCGCACAGCTCCTGGTGTTCAGCTTTGGATTTGGCCCTGCCTGTGAATGTAGGTTCCTCTCTGGCATCTGTTCTTCCCCCAGACAGGAGGGAGCTAACAGAGTGCCTGATTAGGGGGCTCTCACTCACTCAGGCTCTGGGGAGGGAGGGGTACCGAATGTGGGGTGAGTCTGTGGTGGCATAGTTCAGCATGATGTTGCAACAGCCTGAGGCGTGCCGTGTGTCCTCCCGTGGAAGTTGTCCCTGGCTCATGGGACCCTGGCAGTGGCATGCTGTACAGGCTCCCAGGAGGGAGGCCTTGATAGTGACTTGTGCTTGTACACAGGATTCTTGGTGGCTGCAGCAACAGCGTTAGCATTTCATGCCGGTCTCTGGGGTCCGCACTGATAGCTGCGGCTAGCTCCCGTCTCTGAAGCTCGTTTAGGCGGTGTTCTACCTTCTGTGGGCAGACAGGGAAGGAATCTCCTCTCCTCACGCACCCCAAAGCAGTGGTCTCTTGCCTCTTAGGCAGTTCCAGACTTTCTCCTGGACTCCCCCCCAGCTAGCTATGGCACACTAGCCCCCTTCAGGCTGTGTTCACACAGCCAACCCCTGTTCTCTCCCTGGGATCTGACCTCCGAAGCCCGAGGCTGGTGAGTGCTGGTTGGCACCGATCCTCTGTGTGGGAATCTCTCCACTTTGCTCTCTGCACCCCTGTTACTGCGTTCTCCTCCGTGGTTCTGAAGTTTCCTCCCCCACACCTGCTCACCCCCTTTCTCCACCAGTGAAGGGGCTTCCTAGTGTGTGGAAACCTTTCCCCCTTCACAGCTCCCTTCCAGACGCGCAGGTCCCGTCCCTCTTCTTTTGTCTCTGTTTTTCCTTTTGCCGTACCCAGGTACGTGGGGAGTTTCTTGCCTTTTAGGAAGTCTGAGGTCTTCTGCCAGCATTCAGTAGGTGTTCTGTAGGAGTTGTTCCACATGTAGATATATTTCTGATGTATTTGTGGGGAGGAAGGGGATCTCCACATCTTATTCCTCTACCACCTTGATGATCCTGTCTAAATTCTCCTTTCTGAAATTGTATACTGAAATCAGAAGTTGTTTAAATTTACTGCAAAATATTTCTAAACATATTCATAAAATATGTTTGAAATAATAAAATATTTTACAAAATATGTTTAAAATATTAAAATAAGCAAAATATTTAAACATTAAAACATACAGAATGTTTGGCACTTCCCTGGTCGTCCAGTGCTTAAGACCCTGCACTTCCTATGCAGGGGGAGCGGGTTCGATCCCTGGTTGATGAACTAAGATCCCACATGCAAGATCCTGCATGCCACATGTGGCCAAAAAAAAAAAAAAGTATAGAAAGTTTATATGTGTATATATACTCTAATGTAAATCCTTTATATAGGCAGTTTAAAATTTTTTATTTGACTTTAAAAAGAAAAGACAATTGCATTAATTTTCCCTCAGATATAGCCTCCATCTGATTGCAGACTTTTCAAAATAAGAAGTGAGTTTTTGTGATTTAAGATAAAAAAGTCCCACAACTGCTACATGTGTTCACTTATCAAGTGATCTGCATGTCAGTGGGCTTACATATATGGATCAGTAACTAATCAGCTAGTACAAACAAGTGAAAACATCTTACAAGTTTGGGATAGGTGGAGATCAGAAGTTCATCTGGTCAGCTTTCAAATGACTCCACCTGGGACCACTTCTCAACAGTGCTGCAAAAGAGGGGGACACCCTGAACGTCCACTAAATCTGACCTGAAGATACCCATCCAGCTTGCTGTCCATTTTTGAAACACTAGATTTTTTTCTTTTTTGCTTTCAATTTTATATTTTTAACATCTTTTTCGGAGTATAATTGCTTTACAATGGTGTGTTAGTTTCTGCTTTATAACAAAGTGAATCAGCTATATGTATACATATATCCCCATATTCCCTCCCTCTTGTGTCTCTCTCCCACCCTCCCTATCCCACACCTCTAGGTGGTCCCAAAACACTGAGCTGATCTCCCTGTGCAATGCGGCTGCTTCCCACTAGCTATCTATTTTACATTTGGTAGTGTATATATGTCCATACCACTCTCTCACTTCGTCCCAGCTTACCCTTCATCCTCCCCGTGTCCTCAAGTTCATTCTCTACATCTGCATTTTTATTCCTGTCCTGCCCCTAGGTTTTTCAGAACCATTTTTTTTTTTTAGATTCCATATATATGTGTTAGCATACAGTATTTGTTTTTCTCTTTCTGACTTACTTCAGTCTGTATGACAGACTCTAAGTCCATCCACCTTATTACAAATAACTCAATTTTGTTTCTTTTTATAGCTAATATTCCATTGTATATGTGTGCCACATCTTCTTTATCCATTCATCTGTCAGTGGACACGTAGGTTGCTTCCACGTCCTGGCTATTGTAAATAGTGCTGCAATGAATATTGTGGTACATGACAATTTTTGAATTATGGTTTTCTCAGGGTATATGCCCAGTAGTGGGATTGCTGGGTCATATGGTAGTTCTATTTTTAGTTTTTTAAGGAACCTCCATACTTTTCTCCATAGAAAATATCTGCAAATGAAGCAACTGACAAAAGATTAATCTCCAAAATATACAAGCAGCTCATGCAGCTCAATATCAAAAAAACAAACAACCCAGTCCAAAAATGGGCAAAAGACCTAAACAGGCATTTCTCCAAAGAAGATATACAGATTGCCAACAAACAAATGAAAGGATGCTCAATATCACTAATCATTAGAGAAATGCAAATCAAAAAACTACAGTGAGGTATCACCTCACACCAGTCAGAGTGGCCATCATCAAAAAGTCTACAAACAATAAATGTTGGAAAGGGTGTGGAGAAAAGGGAACCCTCTTGCACTGTTGGTGGGAGAGACTAGATTTTAAACAAAGGGGAGCAGGTTAAATGGTCTTTATTTTAATAGTATCAATCAAATTAAAAATCAATTTATATTGTATCAAATAAAGTAACACTTCATTACTCTAGATCTAGCAGCCTAGATCACAGTACTGTGCATTATGAACCAGTGGAAAAAGAAGGTATTATAAAAACTAAAGAGGTATTGCACAATTCATTTCATTTATGTGCTATGTTAAATAATAGTTACTGAACTTTGGAGTAAGGAGAAATTGTCTTTACAACAGTGCTCCAGTGCATCACAATGGACATTTGAACAAGCCCCTTAACTGCACTGGACCTTTTTAACTGTAAAATCAGGAGTGACCTAAGTTAGTACTTCCATCCCCTTAGATTACAGAGTGGATTGGTAAATTATTCTATCTAAGCTCATACATACTGATATAAAGAACACTGTCATGAAAGCAAAATAAATTAATTAAAAATTTATTGAATATTACTATTAGCATTGAATATTATTATTTAATATCTGGCAGTCACTGTGCACTGGAGAATCTAATGATGAGGGGGAAAAATGTGGCTGTCTTCATGGTGCTTAGAAAAGTGGGTGGGAAAGATAAATACTTATCAAACAATCATGCCAATAAATTGAAATTTTCATCAGTGGTAACTGCTATGAGGCAGAGGTGTATCCACAAATTGAGGGAAATTGACAGAGTCAAGCTGCTTAGAAATGTTTCCCCTGAGTAATGAGCAAGAGTTAATTTGGAAAAGAGAACTTTCCAGCCAGGAAATAGCATGTGCAAAGACCCTGTGAGGGGAAAGAGAGTAGTAAGGTCTGTGTGCCTGGAGTATACAAAGTGAGGAGTAGTGTGTGAATACTTTGCCAAATTATGTAGTAAGAAACTAGAAATTTCAGGGTGATTAAGAGTGTCTGGGATATACTAAGTTTCTGGTTAGAATCTGCCAGAATAGGGATGTCCACTAACCTGCCATTATGCATAGTTTCAACAGCAGTTTTGTCCTCGTGTAAGAGCCTGGTGATATGCAACTGATTCTGGGAGGTTTCTGAACATCACTGGGAGAGGAATATATAATTAGGTATTAGTGATATAAGTTGGTTTTTTTTAACCAAAATGTTTGGGGATTTATAAAAACCATATAGTTTCAATACCAGTAGATAATGAAAAGTTACTTTTTGTGTTTGTTATACCTTGAAAGTAAATTTATGACAACATTGGGGTATGGTTTAATCATACTGGTAGTGTAATATTTCTTGTCGATTTTGGCTAAGTTTCATGAATTCCTAACTGTGAAAAGAAAGCATAAGAAATGTAAAGTTTAAAAAGTGCACAGTTAGAAGTTGTTTCTTTCCCGTCCTGTCAAAATAACACATTTTGATATATTTATTTAATAGTATTTGCTGGAAACTACTGGATACCAAATACTATTTCCAGGCACTGGTGATAGAACAGGGGCTGGGGCAGGAAAAGTGCTTTGCATTCGCAGCACTTCTATCTCTTTCTGAGCATAAAGACTATGTTTCAGTCTCCCTCGCAGTTAGATTGGGAGGATGTGACTGAGTTCTAGCTGATGGGCTGTGGATGATGTAAAACCATTCCTCCACCCTGCGGTCCTCTCTTTCACTGCCATGGAGCCCTTGGAGTGTGTGTGTTCGAATGCTTAGGTACAAGATTGAGATGATCTTCCTCATACTGTGGCAGTGAAAAATAATTATTTAATATGTTAAACCATTGATATTTTGCTGTTTGTTTGTTTGTTTTGCAGTAGTATAGCCAAACATATTGTGGATAATATAGGACCACTGTCACATTCATCTCCCATCTCTTTGTTTATTCTCAATTTCCAAAAAAATATTTCTACCTATTTAGGTCAGAAGTATTGTTTTTCCTTTGAGTCCCATGGTTGACTTCCTTATTTTACACTCTTTTCCATGGTTTGAACAACCACCTGTAAGCTGATGCCTCCAGAAGATAATCTTTTTTTTAAATTTTCTGATCTGAGCTCCAGACCTATATATCCAACTGCTACTGCTACTGCCTGTCTTTCCCCAGAGCTCCTCAGCCAAGTCTAATTCAGTAATTACAAATTTAACTCATTAGCCTTGCTCTCCAGTGAACAAGTTCTTGTCCTAGATTCCCTACATACCTCATATTTTGGTGATACCACATTCACTCCACCACTTAAGTCAGAAAGCTGGAAGTCATCTTAGATTCTGCCTTCTCCTTGACCCTTCCAAATCCAATTGGCTCATAAATCTGATTGTTTTTATCTTTCAAGTATCCCTGGGAAAAGCAGCTTCTCTTCATGAGCTTAGTGGTTAAGACTAAGATCTCTAGATTCAGAATTCTATGCCAAATCTGTCATTTACTATCAGTGGGACTCTGGACAAATCATAAACTTAAGCTCAACTCCCAATCTTAAAACAGAGGTAATGACTTATTTACTTTATAGAGCTATTGTGATGGAGAAATCAGAAGATGGATGTAACATGAATGTTCATAAAACATGGTGGGTGTATTTGGTAAATGGTAGCCATTATTAATATTATCATTATTATTATCCCCCACAATCTGCCTTAATTTATGTCCTTATCATCATTCACCCTGTACTCAGGCAATAGTCTTAAAATTAGTCTCCTTATCTCTAAGCTCACTTCCTCCCTTTCACCTGCTAACTATCATGATCTCTGTAACACCTGATCACAACCCCACGTTGAAAGGATAAAGTTTAAAGAGCTTTGCCATGGTTTTTCCAATTAAACTTCTCTGACCCTCTCTAGTTTTTAAAAATGATAGACCCACCCCCTTACATCTAGGTGTTGCATGTGCATGTTTCTGTCTTTGAGCTGATACTCTTATTTCTCTTGTCTATCCAGGTAACTCATTCTTTTCTCAAACTCTTGTACAAGTTTCACATCCTCTGAAAAGCTCTCCTGGTGACCTAAAGAAAAATTAATTACTCTTTCTTCTCCATTTCCATATACTAAATATACTGATATTATTTTATATATTTTAGTATGTTGTTATTATCTGTTTACAACGTGTTTCCCTGATTAGAATTTAGGTTCCTTGTCCGTAGATTGAAATATATATTTGACTTTGTAATTCCAAGGCCTTTACTGTAATGAGGTTAATAAATGTATATTGAAATGAAATGAAGTTTCTCTAATATTCTAGGTGGAATAATCAGGGTTTTAATTCTTTTATCTTCCCATTATAATTTTGATTATCAAGTTAGCACTTTGGGATATACTGGGAAGTATCAGTAGGTCATAGACCCAATCAACAAGGAGTTTACATTCTAATTCGTTATTCAAAATACATACACATTCACACACACATTTATATACACACACAACCCTGCTTTCAGTGCATGTATTATGTTATTCAATCTTTGAAAAAATCTTCTAATTTAAGTTCTATTATCCCTATTTTACCAAGAGGAAAAACAGTATAGAGAAAGCTTAAGTAATTTGCCCAGGTCTCATTATCAGTTAGTGGCAGGACTGGGTTTGAACCCACATAGTCTGACTACAGGGCCAGCAATCTTAATCACTATTCTACACTACCTTCTAAATATAAACATTGAAATTTTAATACAACATGATATAGGAGAAGTGCCAAGTTATGGTAAGGTGGTTGGTTGGTAGATCTCTAGAACAAGCTGTGATTTGATTTTGACCGCAACGTTTGGCTAATTAGAGATTCAAAAAATATTCAAGGTAGAAAAAATAAAGAAACAGTATTCTTTTTTGCTCAATATCACACACACTAAAGTGCTTCATATATATGGAAAAGACTACTAAAGTGCATAGGAAATTACTTTTAGAAAAACTGGATCACACTAACGATTTCTTTTAATAATATTTGTTTTCCTTTAATACTCATATATTTTTACCTGATTATATATAATTTCATTCAGAATCATTTCTAAAGGGAGATATTATGCATTTTAACCTTGTTTCATGTATGAAAACTGTACAATGAAATGTTTTAATTTAATTTATACACAGGTTTTTGTAACTTTTGGAATATTTGTGTTTTTTCCAATATCTGGTTATTATGGATCATACATTGAAGGTGAACTAATCACATCAGTGTATTTTAATAATTCCTGAACTGGATTCAAATTTTGCATGAGTTTAATATTCTAAAGCAACATTATGACTCTTAAAAAACTGAAAAGTATTATTAGAATAAGTACAGTCAAATTTAACTTACCTTTAAACTCCTGAGAACTCTTTTTTTTCTTTGCCGTACGCGGGCCTCCCAGGGAAGCCCCTCCTGGGAGCTTTAAATGAATATCCTCAAGTTAAGAATCAGGGCCAGGGCTTCCCTCGTGGCGCAGTGGTTGAGAGTCTGCCTGCCGATGTAGGGAACACGGGTTCGTGCCCCGCTCCGGGAAGATTCCACAGGCCGCGGAGGGGCTGGTCTCGTGAGCCATGGCCGCTGAGCCTGAGCGTCTGGAGCCTGTGCTCCGCAACGGGAGAGGCCACAACAGTGAGAGGCCCGCGTACCGCAAAAAAATAAACAAACAAAAAAACCTGAAGGTCCAGATTTTGTTTCTACTGCAATTGGTTAATGGAAGCTTTCACTCTATATGTTGTTTCAGTCAACTGAGATAATCCATCCTATGCATTAGGAAGGCAAAAAAAGGAAGTCTATAGAACTGTATGAAGTTGATGACTAAACTGTAAAAACGTCTGTTGTTATTTTAAGCATTAAAAGCTTACCAGGCTTTTTTGTTGTCTCTTGTGGTGGTAAATAAAATGAAACAAAGAGCCCATGGAAATCTACTAAGTTTAGCAACTGTAATTAACTGCTCTCAGATGATTATGTGCAGTAAGTGAAGGCCCTTTACTTTTGCTTTGACTTTTGCTTCTGATTTCAACAATAAAGACCAAGTAAAATACAGATGCTCTTTCATGGCTTCAGGGCTTCTATTAAAAACCCTCACTTAGGGCTGCCCTGGTGGCGCAGTGGTTGAGAGTCCGCCTGCCGATGCAGGGGACACGAGTTCGTGCCCTGGCCCGCGAAGATCCCACGTGCTGCGGAGCGGCTGGGCCCGTGGGCCATGGCCGCTGGGCCTGCGCGTCCGGAGCCTGTGCTCTGCAACGGGAGAGGCTGCAGCGGTGAGAGGCCCGCGTACCGCAAAAAAAAAACAAAAACAAAAACACGAAAACCCAAAACCCTCACTTAAACGTGATTTATCCTTACCTCTAGAAGTGCCAGCATAAATTCAACAAGCAAGAGCATGCTCCCTGTGTAGGATCAAAGGGAAAAGGAAATGCAGCCAAGAAAATGTGGAGCATAGTGTGCATATTAGATAAGGCCTGTACCATCTAGAGGCAGGTCTCTATATCACCTTTCTTAGCCACCTAGTAATAGTGGTGACTGTGGTAAAAACACCTGATTCAAAATAGAAAAAAAACTTGTTTGAAACTCTTGTCATTTTCCATATGACCAAAATATTTTCTATTACTTGGTTCCTTTTTGTCTCTAGATACTGAAATCATGATACTGACAAAGGACAAAGTTTTTAAAATCTTTGAATTTTTAGATCTGTACAATAATGGAATTTGAAGTTGAAACCTCTCATTCAACAAAATATGAAGATGTAAATATTTTTTATTGTCATATTCTGTGAACATCCTATACAAATATTTTATTTGAATCCCTTGGAGAAAATCTAGATTAAGATATTTTCTGTCCTGTGATTCAGGGAAGAAAACAAGAAACAACTTGAATGTCAAGCTGCTACAGAGTTACAGAAAGGCAGAACAACTAGAGGCAATTAGATGCTTTTACAGTTTAGTCTGAAAAGCAAGGGAAAAGCATTCCTAGTTTGCCTGTCTACATGCCTTGTAACCAGAAAATGATCCTCAGGTTCTCAGCATGCCCCATGTCTGCCCCATTTCTCTCATTGCAGGAGACTGGGGATTTATAGTCTAGAAAAATGGCAGTGTAGGGATTCAGGCATTAGGATCACTAGATATAGCCAAGGAAAAATGTGTCATAATGAAAACAAGGGAATTGTGGTAATATTACTGAACATGAGGGAAAACTAATATTTAGTTTTTCCCTTATTTTCTTTCGCATTTAGAAACAACCAGCTCTAGGACAAAATTACTCTCTTTTTCTCTTAACAAAAATATTTCCACTTTTTAGATTGTATTTTTGCAGACAACATATATCTTACCTTTTTCAAATATTGAAATACTATTATTTTTAGCAGCTTTCCTAATTATATATGTATTACAATTTTTAACCTTTAAAAACTTTAATCTCTAATGCAAACAAAGAACTGTTTGTTATATTAGCATTTTTTGATTGGCAAACTTATGAACAGATCTTAAAACCTCTAAAAATATGTATAGTTTCACAGCATAATTTCTCTCTTTAATGTGATACAAGATGTCCGTTTAACAAATCCAAATATCTTTTTTTTTAATTGAAGTATATAGTTGATTTACAATATTGTGTTTGTTTCAGGTGTACAGCGAAGTGATTCAGTTTTATATACATATGTATTTTTTCAGATTATTTTCCATTGTAGGTTATTATAAGATATTGAATATAGTTCCCTGTGCTATACAGTAAATCCTTGTTGTTTATCTATTTTATGTATAGTAGTTTGTATCTGTTAATCTCATACTGAAACCGCACTCCTTCTCTGGTGGGACTCGAAACCAACCAAAACTCAGATTGGGACTTGAACCCATGATCACTGAATTAGGAGAGGACTCAAACTCATTGTTTTTTTTAATTGAAACTGCTCATCTGGTGTCAGGACTTGTGGAAGCTCAGGTTCTTTTGTCTCAGCACAGAAAGATTCTAGCGAGAGGCAAAGTGGCAGGCAAAGATAGAGTTTATTAGCATTCAGGACGCATGTGAGAAATACTAGCCTGCAGGCGAGAAGGCTCTGCCCTTAGGTCTGAGAGGACTTTATTTTTATAAACAAAAGAAAAATGGGGAGGGGGAGAAGACCATCTCCTTCCTTATTCTTTGGCAGACATCAAGGCTTACATCATTAGCTCCTCCTTTGACCTTATAAGGTTTAACCAAGACTGTCATGGTGCTATTTAAGTCATATGCATATTTAGCTGAAGGGTGGTAACCTATACTGATATATAGTAATTCATCTCAGGTTTCAGTATAATGTCCCCTTTCACCTAGTTTTTTTTTTTTTTTCCCCCTTTCACCTATATTCCTGTCTTGGCTATATACAGAAATGCTACTCTTCAAGGACTATTAACTCCCTGACTTACCATGTAAGAAGATTCAGACCCCTTACCTATTTATCAGGATTTGTGGTTTGAGTGTGTCTGGTGATTGGTTGCACCTGGTGTTCCTGCAAGGTAATGTAAATTGTTTCTAGGTTACTGGATTCTTTTCTTGAGTGGTCATTAAATTACAAGTCTCCCAAACCCCCTTAAAATTCCCTTTCTTTAATATGTTAGTGTGATTTCTAAACTATTTAATTATCCTACTCTATTCTTATAAATATTCTTAATTCATCCCTCTTCCCCCTCCCTGTCCCCTTTGGTAACCATAAATTTGTTTTCTATGTCTGTGAGTCTATTTCTGTTTTGTATATAGATTCATTTGTACTATCTTTTAGGTTCCACATATAAGTGATGTCATATAATATTTGTCTTCTCTATCTAAGTTACTTCACTAAGTATAATATTCTCTGGGTCCATCCATGTTGCTGCAAATGGCAATATTTCATTCTTCTTTATGGCTGAGAAATATTCCATTGTATACATACCAAATCTTCTTAAGCCAATCATCTGTTGATGGGCACTTGGATTGTTTCCATTTCTTGGTTATTGAAAACAGTGCTGCTATGAACATTGGGATTGCATGTATCTTTTTGAAGTAGAGTTTTTGTATTTTCTGTATACATACCCAGGAATTGGATTGCTGGATCATATGGTAGCTCTATTTTTAGTATTTTTAAAGAACTTCCATACCATTTTCCACAGTGTCTGCACCAATTTACATTCCCACCAACAGTGTTGGAGCGAACTCATCTGAACATACTAATTACTAGTAGTGAAGTTGAATTTGTAATAAAAAAATTATAAATATATACACATAAGACAACAAAGTCCCCAAAATATATGAAGCAAACCCCTGCAGGGTCCTTCTCCATTTTAGTAAGACTTTTCCAGTTAATTTGATTGAAGTATGCAGCTCAATTAATTTGACTTCATGGGAAAGAGTCAGGAATTAATCAACTTGACTTCACCATCTTTATTCCCTCAGATCTCCGGGCAAATAGAAACCAGAGGGCCCAGAATCCTGTTGATGTAATCCATATGCATCAGCCTCCAGTGCACAGAACAGGATGAAAAAAAAGTGGGGAATGAATCTGGAGGGGTGAACTAAAGATATACAGCATGGCAAACTTGTCCCATTTTTCAGAGGGAAAACCCTAACAAAACTATAATTATTATTTTCCTAAAAAGCATTGTCAATTTGATTGGTGAAAAAATGTGTTAAATATTTTTCTGTATGGATACATTTTGTAACTAAATATTCTCTCTAGGAATAAATCTTATAAGTTTGCATCTCCCTAGGAACATATATATGTGTATAACAGATTCACTTTGTTATAAAGCAGAAACTAACACACCATTGTAAAGCAGTTATACTCCAATAGAGATGTTAAAAAAAAACAAAATAACTAACTAAATAAATCTTATAAGTTTGCAGATCATATGTGTGTGTGTATAGAAATCAAGATTGAAATAAATGAAAATACATACTTAAAGATGAATTATTCATAGCATAAGACTGTGAGTTTTTGAGAGAGAGTATCATATCAGTGGATTTTATCAACACTATCCTAGATTTGATAAGGCTGAACCTAAGGGTAAGATTATCTCAAAGCATAGATCTCTAGCTTCTCATCACTAGATTTTATTTCAAATCACTAGATTTGTCATTATGTACTATGGATGATTTTTTTTTTTTTTTACACTGGATAGATTGCCACAGAGATGATCATCTCATGGCAAGTTGACTAACGTGAGCTTAGCCCAGCTAATACCTCCCTTGTTTAATTTGCTTTCTCTTTTTTTAAAAATTGAAGTATAGTTGACTTACAATATTATATTAGTTTTAGTTGTACAACATAGTGATTCAATATTTTTATAGATTATACTCCATTGAAAGTTATTACAAAACAATGGCTATATTTCTCAGTACTGTGCAATGTGATATAGAGAACAAACTAGTGGTTACCAGTGGGGATAAGGAAGAAGATAGAGGTATGGTTTTAAGAGTTACAAATTAGTATGTATAAAATAGATAAGCAACAAGGATGATCTTTAAGGTGTGGATCAATTTGATGTTTTCACTGTGGCCCAAGAGTCACAAATGGTTCTTACACTTTGGGCCAAATATTGGGAGACTCAGAGGCCTTAATGTGAGTACTGTGTGATAAATTCAGCATTTTCTTAACAGGAAAATAAATAACTGAATTTTAGGGATGGCAGGGGGTTAAGAATGAAACTACAAAGTGCTTGAACTCTTGATAATGCAATTCTTCCTGTAGAATATCAGATAGATAGCAACAGTTCTGATTATGAAGGTTATAAAAAGGTAAGAGAAGATTGTGGAAGTTGATGTTAACCTTGGCAAATATTCACTGTCCTCCACTTTGCTGGGAAAGGAGTATATACTTTCCTGCCCAATAACTTTGGACTTGGCCATGATATCTTTGCCCAATTAATTGTGAGCAGAAGTGAGAACACGCCAATGATGCTTTAAGAGGCATTGCATTTTACAACGGATCTCTTGTTCTTTACTGTGTCTAACTTGAGAATGAACATGTACCCCAAGGGGGCTGCTTCTTCAGCTTGGGTCCCAGAATGAAAAACATGTATCAGAGTCTCAGCCTGTCTAAATCCTGGAAATGCATGGCAGTATAAAGGTAATATGAACTAGGACTAGCCCTCTGTTATTGTAGGTAATGAGAGATTTCAGATTGTTTTGTTTTTTTTAGTAAAGCTGGCTAACATAATTGCTTCTCACAGACCTTCCCTAAAATAGTTGCTAAGTTGGAGACTGGTTTAACATTTTTCCTATAAGTAGTTGTTCTAAAATATGTACAATTAATCTTTCCCTTTATAGACAACTTTGGTCTTAATATTTAGAGATTTGAACAAAAGTACTATATAATTCAGTTAAAATTAATGTTCGATGGTTTCAAGAGTTGATATAAATGAGAAAAATGACATTTTCACTGGTATAAGTAAGGAATTTATTTTTTAAACTCTTTTTAATAACAGAGATGTACATATGTACCTGGGTAGACATTCATTCATTCATTCATCTAATATTCATGAATATATACTGTACACAAGTCACCGTACACAAGGCTTTGTATTGATCAGTGAATAAAACATAGTCCCTGCCTTCATGGGGTTTAACTGTATTTAGATTGGAGAGAGACAAAATAAATGTTATCTTTGATTATTGATCAAGTTGGAGTCTGATAGGTTATGTGCATCTTAATGTCACCTTTCTCTCTTTGTAATTGATTAGCATTGTCTGGAGAGGTACACTTAGTATCTGCGATATCCAGTTCTACATTGGATTCGTTATATACTATAGTGTAACAAATTACATACACTAAAATCTAGTAGCATAAAGCAACAAACATTTATTATCTTACGCAGTTTCTAAGGGTTTGGAATATGGGAATGACTTAGCAAGATAGTTCTGGCTCTGGGTCTCTCACAAGGTTATAGTCAAATTGTTGGTTGGGGTTCCAGTCATCCAATGGCTTGACTAGGATTGGAGAATTCAGTTTTAAGTTCTTTGACTTGCATGGCTGTTGACAGGAAGGCTTAGTTCCATTCCAGTTATTGACAAATGACCTAATTTCTTTGTCATGAAGGAATGTCCACAAGGTTGCTGAGTATACTCATGACATGGTAGCTCTCTTTCTTCCTTTGCAATCTGTGTGCTATTTATTTATTTATTTATTTATTTTTGCCTTATTACAGTGGCCAGAGCTTCTACTACCAGGTTTAATAAGAATGATGAGAACAGGTATTCTTGCCTTGTTCCTGATTTTAAGATGAAAGGATTCAGTCTTTTCACAATTGAGTGTGATATTAGCTGTAGGCCTTTTACAGATAGTCTGTATCAAGTTGATATAGTTTTCCTCTATTCTCAAATTGCTGAGAGTTTTTTTCAATGAATTCTATAAAATGATTTTCCTACATCAATTCATATGGTCATATGATAACTCTTCTTTAGCTTATTAATATGGTGATCTATATAGATTGATTTTCAAATGTTGAAAACTCCTTACATATCTAATATGAATTTCAATTGGTCATATTGTGTGTTTTGTTAATATATATATTGCTAGATTCAGTTCACTAGTACTTTTGTTGAGGATTTTTGTGTTTAAGTTCATTATGGATATTGACCTATGGTTTTCTTTTTTGTACTATGTTTGTCTGGTTTTAGTATCAGGATAATATTGGTTTTATGAGTTGGAAAGCATTCTTTTCTTTTTTGTATCCTAGAAGAGATTGTGTAAAATTGGTCTTAACTCTTCTTTAAATGTTTGGTAAAATTCTGCACTGAAGTGACGTAGGAATGGCTATTTCTTTTTCAAGAGTATTTTAATTAAAATTCAATTTTTAATAGTTACAGGACTATTCAGGTTATATATTTCATCTGGTCTGAGTTTTGATAGCTTGTAGTTTTTAAGTAATTGGTTCATCTTTTTCTAAGTTGTCAAATTTATGTGCATAAAATTGTTTATAGTATTTTCTTATTATCTTTTTATTGGCTATGTAATCTATGGTAACATCTCTTCTTTCCATTCCTGATATTGATGATTTACATCTTGTATCCTTTAATCTTTCCCACTCTTGCTAGAGGATTGTCAATTTTATTGACTTTTTTTTAAGAACTAGTTTTTAGTTTATTAATTTTCTCTATTTTTTTTCTGTATTCAATTTCACTTATTTATGATTTAAATTTTTATCATTTCTTTCCTTCTGCTTCTTTGGGGCTTATTTTACTTTGGTGAAATAATGAAAATACTGTTCCATAAATCCAGAAGAAACAGAAATCTAGAGAATCGAACCCTGCTAATCCCATAAAGACTTCTGATTTCCTGAAAGGTGGCAGAGAAGCTGAGCATAGCTTTTGACAGCCCTATCGGTTTAGGAAGATAAAAGTTGGATTCTAGGCCCCAGAAAAAGATAGGGGAGAGGCCTTGTATAACCACTGTTGTTTTCAATTGAATCCTGAAGACCACATAAGTTCAAATTCATATTTCTTTTCTTCATATTTCTTTTCCTTGAAAGTGGTAACATTACTAAGGGCTAAAGAGTTACTGGGGTCTAGCGGGCAACAGCATGCCTGGGTGAGGAAAAAGTGGCAGTGAATCTAGGGGTCAAGTAGGTGGCAGGCAAGAGCAGATAGTAGCATTAGCATGAGGTTGGTTACTATGGGGAAAGAGGGGTGTGATTAAGCAAAAAATAAGTACATTAAAGATAATGGGAAATAATTTAGAAATTTGGAAAATGAAAAGATTGTATAGTATTATTGAAGTTATAGGTGTAGATGTAAACTTGTATTTTTCATAGTATATATACTTTGATTCAAATTACATATATATATATAGATTTATCTATTCATTTACCCCTATGTATCTATATGTCTATCTATCTATAGAGAAAGATATTGAGAAATGAAGAGTGACATAGCTGTGCACTAAGGTGACTCAGAAGCAATGACAGTCTAGAAACAATGAGCACACAAAATACTCAAATCTTGATTTCTAAATGGTATCTTCCACTAAATTAACTCAAATTCCTTGGAAAAAATAGCTTGTTCCAAGGCCGATGCAAGGAAAATACATAAGTCAGATAATAAGTTCTCAAAAGATGAAAAGGGAATGTCAAGAAGGCACAGAGCCAGTTTGAAGGGACTCCCACTGGCCAGAACTGAGATAATTTGAGTATCAAATAAATTTTGATATGACATATAATAACTTTTGAATTAAATGGGAAGTCATGAGTTCATATTGATATGAATAAATAAATGAGGGGAAAGAAAAATTCTTTTCTTATAATATAATGCCATGCAATAAATTAAGAATGATAGAAATAGAAACTATTGACAGAATTTGCAATCATTTTAGTGGTGAAAGATTTAGGCTAAATAATCAATGGATGCCAAATGCAAGGGAGTGAATTATAGCCTTAGATTATCTCCCCACAAAATACTAATCAATCACAAAGATAGAAAAGCTGACATTATGTTAGAGAAAAAGGGCAGACACCAATTTAACCAAATGATCAAGTTTGACAACACCAGTGTGCAACAGGCTGGTATTGCATGCCCTCTGATGTGATGTGCTGAGAGAGCCACAATTTTTCTGTATGTCCTGAGAGTTGAGATGGGCAAGATTGGAAGATACTGTGCAAAATTAAAAGTCTATATTCTAAAACTGCAAAGGTCATGAAACACAGAAAATACTGAGCAGCTGTTGAGACTGAAGGAAATCTGAATTATGATAATAAAATGCAACATGTTATCTCAAATTGGATCCGGGACCAGAAGGAAAAAACAAAAAGCCTTTGATGAAGCAGTTGGGATGGATGTGATTGCAATATATGGATTGGACGGTAGTACTGTGTCAATATTGATTTCCTGATTTGGATAGTTGTGATTATACAGGAAAGTGCTTTATTTGGGGGAAATAGACACTGGCATATTTAAGGGTGATTATGTCTTTATCTCAGATGGTTCAGAGAAAGAATAATGATAATGAATGAGTCTGAATGTGTGTATAGGTATATTCATGTGTGTATGTATGTAACAGCTGTTCCCTCCAGAGACTGAGATTCTAATTACCACCTCAACCCAAACAAAATCTTAAAAGTTTTCAAGACTCTTCAATTTTTGTATAATGCATAGAAATATTACACTAAAAAATAGCTTTTATTCTGAAAATCATAATTATTAAATAGGGGGCTGAGAAGTTCCTAGCCTTTCCCCCAAAGAATAAGAAAACATATATCACTTTCTCCCTAGATTTGATCTTTGAGTTTAGGAAGTAATGACATTCTATTCTACTAAAGACCCATAGTGAATTTTTTAAGATCTTGTGTGTCTTCTGATTTAGAGAAAGGAAGCACTGACTGTTAAAAGAAACATGCTATAGAAAAAAATGATCAAGAGAATAGAGAAAAATAGGAGACATAAGCCAAAACAACATTGTTTAAATAAAAAAAAATAATTCTTCTTTTACTTTTGTTTGTATTTTATTTTACTGGCATATATCACGTTCTTTAAAACTTTACAGAGCTTAATTTTATTATCTTGTGTATATGACAGAAATAATACTAAAGCATAACTATATCAAATTAGCTAAAGACATTCAAGCATAAATAACACTCGTTGGGATTATTTATAAAGGTCTGGAAATCAGTTCTGTTATGCCCCAAATTTACATTAAACTAAGGTAAATTCCAAATTAAGTCATTTTGCAGAAAGTGAAAGAAAATATCAGGAAGGAAATAACAGATCTATTTATACCCTCATATTTATTTATTCTTTAGTTCTTTCTGTCAAGGTTTTCAAATTCCATGTAAATATATATATTTATGCATATATGTATATAAATGTATATATATATATATATATATATATATATACTAAATGTACTAACGAATGGAAAAAAGTAACAACAAAGTTAAAGAACTTGGAATGTTTGGTTATTTTTGATGAGGCTTTAACAACTTCAAAAATTTGTGTGTTCCTACATCATTCTCATAGGTTATAGATTTGTGTAATAATTTGTAATAAAGAAAGAAAAGGAAAAACATTTTAAAGATAACAGCAGGGAAAAAAATCTTTCTTATTTTAAAGATAACAGCAGGGAAAAAAATCTTTCTTGCTTTTTTATATGAAGATCTCAATAATCATGTGAACCTGATCATGATCTTTCACATGACTCGCTCTCTACCAGTCTAAAATAAAAGAGGTAAGGAATGATGAGAAGAACACTTTAATCTCAGATGTGTCAAGAAAACCCTTCCTAGATCTCGGTTCGTAACTTCAGTGTAGACCCCTTCATTTGCTGCTCATAGTGCATGTCAAATTTCTCATTGAGGGCTACTGTAAAGTAATTCTTCCAGTCTCCTGCAATCCCTGTAACAAAAGAGAAAAAAAACAGTAAATATTATGTCTTCCAGCCAGAATAATGAAATTTTCTAATATTCATCACTTTCATTAACACTAATCAAATTTTATTCTTGTAATCCTTAATTATAGAAATAAAATATATACCATAAATACTATATATTTGAGAGTGCAAGCAAGGATTTGTCCTGATTGTTAAAACAAAACAAAACAAAACAAACAGCAAATTTATTTCTCTGACCTTCCCCGTTATGCTATCAATACTTCACTTAATTTTTCTTCTCCAATTTCCTCTGAAATGCTGGGGCTCCTGAGATCCATGTTTTACCTACTCCCAAGATATTAAATATCATCTTCATGCTGATAATATTAAAATGCAGACTTACGTCTTCATATCCAAGTGCCTACCTGATATGACCACTTTCATTCCATACGAGTATCTCAAATTCACCCAGTTTAAAAATAAATTCATTTCCTTCCCTACAAAATTGTATTTTATTGGTGACCTTTTCCATAACCTGGTTAATGGCAACAGCAGGTATCCACTGCATAAACTTAACAGTTATTCTTCAACCACAATATCTAATTCTTTATTTATATTCAGACTTTCTTCATAGCCATTGCCTTCTCTCCATTTCTGCTGCCAGCTACAGAGAAGCTCCTCAGCGTTTCCCACCTGTGTGTTACAATAGCCTAGCAGGCTCCTCTTTTTGCTTTTCATCACATCCAACCCTCCCCTGACAGTAGGAAGTCACCTTGTATTTTAAATTAATCAATTGTTCAATTGCCCCGTTAGCTCAAGGAGATCTAAACTTTCCCAATGACAAGACCCAAAAAGCAGAAGATAGAAAATGTGTCTTGAGAATCATGTGGGGTCTGAAGGTATAACAGTACAAAGCCCTTTACAAACATGGCCATTATTTTAAGTTTGTTGTTTTATCTTAAAAATATATGAGGACATTATGGGAAAAGAAACTGAGATAATCTGAGGATTCAATAATTTAAATATACTCTGCATGTTAACTCTCTTTCATGTGTGCCCTATTTTCACCCAGTGGCAGGTTTGTTACTCCAATTGTTTAAAAAATCCCTGACCCTCTCAATGACAATTTGGTTCCAAGAGCAAGATTTTCTCTGTTCTGTTTCTGCTTCACATATCAGTAAGACTGGATGTCCCAATACTCTGCATATCCTACATGCCTTTGGATTTATAAACTGACTATATCTCATCAAGACCACCATGCCTCCTCCCAATAGATGTCACTTCATTGTATTTTGATATTTTTGCTAAGCCAAGCTGTATTCACCACTAAGTGTTTTGAAACTTAGTCTTTTTTAAAACAACTTTATTGAGGTATAATTTATATACAGAGAACTGTACATATTTAAAGTATACAATTTGATAAGTTTGGAAATTTGCCATTTAGTCTTGAAAAATGCCTTCCACTTGGTTAAGGAAAAGCTGACTAATTGTTCTAAGCTTGTTTCTTCATCTCAAAATTAGATTATAATAGAATTTTCTCTTAACTCTTGCATTAGAATTTTAAAAAAATTAGAATTTACAATTTATATGATGTATGTGATGCAGCACCAAGGCACAAAGACTTAATAAGTAATAGCTAGTAGAGTGTGGTATTAGTGCTAGTACTGAGGCTGGGTGGCTGCTGGTCATTCTTAATATAATTTGCTGCATATACAAAGTAATCAACAAGTAATAGTAATTTATTAGTAGTAGTACTAATATTTTATGCTTCTGCAGAACTGGTCACTCAAATGTGAAACATCTCTGAAGAAAACAAGCAGGGTCCACAGGCATGAATAGACCTTAATAGATGTTTGCCTATAACTATTTCAACTTATGATTTCCTACAGCAATGGAGGCAAATAACATGACTATCTCACCCTTTCTCATGAAGGGAGATACTTTTTGGTTCATGACTTCATCCGGTAGCATTGTGTAATTGGTAGATGGATTGTTCTTCATCTCCTGGAATGAAGTGTGTTTTATAATCTTGTCCACAAGCTCGTCTGATGCCTTCCTTCCCAGAAATTCTATCAATTTCATCACCTCTTTTCTGATATTCTAAGAAGAAAAAAATATTTTGAAGACTCAGTTACTAAAATTGAATACATTACTTTGTGGATAAAAAAGGACACAGAAAACTTTTCTTCCCTCCTCTTCCCCCCACTGATATTGGAATTAGGATTCTAGTGAGCAAAAACATTTCTTGGGGAAGTGGTATTTTTTAACTTCTCTAAGCATAATTTTCCTCATTCATAAAATGAACATAAAAGAAACTTCAAAGATTTTTAGAACACTAAATGAGATGCTGTTTATAAAATATTTATTTTAGTCATTTATGCATAATACATGCTCAATAAATACTATCTATGAATATAATATACACTCTTAAAGACTACAGTCCCCTTTGACAGATCAAGTTTGAGGTTGAAAATATGCAGACAGCTTTCAATTTTCTTTTAATTTATTGATGTAACTAGTGAGAAGCAAAGGAACCAGAAAGATTAAGAAAGGGTGTAAAAAGTCAAATACTCAACATGGAACAATATCAGATTTTCATGAACCATAGCTACAAACATCCCCATCTCTAGTCACTTCTATAGCATACCCTATTATTCGGCTTAATCATTCAATGCAACGATTCTCAAAACCAACTATAATGCTTATTCTGGTGTATATTTCCCTTTACACAGAATGCTGTTCTCTAATTCTCTGTTCTACAAATTACAGCTTGCCTGTCAAACTTCAGCTTAAGTATCACCTTCTTTGGGATAATTTCCTCGACTATTCCAATTTGAGTTAGATAACTCTATTTTTGCTCCCATAAATCCCTATATAAATCCATTGTACCATATACGTATTCTCACGTTTTTTATTTACTTGTTTTCCACAAAAAAAGGTAGTATCTCTACATAACAATGTTACTGTCTTTTTCTCTTTCTACTTGATATGTTGTAGAAACAAGAGAAAACATTTATTCTTCTGTTCCTCATTCACTCAAATAGAGAAGAAACATAAACACGGCCATTTTTGACCAAAATAGGGAGTAAATGGACATGAACAATTTGGAAGGGTGAAATGGTTGGATTAACTAATACATTTTTTTCGTGTGCCTTTTAAATTTACTGTCTTCAATATTCTCGTTACAGAACACAAATTTAAGTAATAAAATAAACTATAGACCATGGCTGCTTCTCATTCCAATTTGTTCTGTGTTAAATTCTATCAAGAAGTAATAATTCAGTTTCTAAAATAATACTTATGATTTTATTTTAAATTTGTCCTCATCAAAACAACTCTAGAATTACTGCCACATGAATCTTAATAATTGTGCAAAGATGTGGATAAGACATGGATATCAATTGCTTTCTTGGTACTAATAAAGAATAAATAAATAAATAAATAAAGAAGATATTTCTTACCCTTTAATAAAAAGACCCAGTAATTTGTCTTTCATTTTAAAATTATTTGATATGTGCACATATGTGCTTTAAAGAATAAAAATCAATATAGCACCCTTACCTACTACCGAATGTATGCAATAAGACATTCATAATTGGTTGAGTTTTTCCATTTGCAAGTTTCCAACTTCATTCTTTTCATTCTCCATTCCAATTTCCACAAACAACAACAAACTTGCTATCCTGAAATTGACCTAATCAATCCTGTGCTTTACTCTGTAGATTTGAGGCTCATGTATGTAACCCTAGACAACGTATGGTTTGGTTTTACCCAATTGATGTGCACATTTGAAATGTATTCCTTTTCATTGCAATATAATATTTAATTGTAGAATAATAGTATATATCGTGTATTGATTCCTGAATATATGTATATTTGGGTTGTTTCCAATTTTTATGGTCATGGGGAATGCTGCTATGAAGGTTGCTGTATATATAAACTACTACACACAAGTCAGTGTTTCTCAAGAGCATATATCTACTAGTGGAATTCCTGAGTCTTAAATTATGTGCATGTTTGCCCTCCCTAGGTAACACGTTGTTTCCATAGTGTTTGTATATTTTTATACTCTTAACAGAAATGTGTTACTTCTCACTAACATACATCCTGACTGGTATTTATTATTGTCAGACTTTTTAATTGCTGTCAATCTGGTGGATGTGAAAAGGCATCCTAGTAATTTTTATTTTGAATTACCCTGATTATTAAAAAAGCTGGAAAAAAAACAGATTATGAAGAAATTGTGATGTCCTCACTCTTTTTTCATATTGTTGTTCCAGCATTCTCTTTACTCTCTTCTTCTGGAAGTTTGAGTTGATATATGTGAGACCTTGTTAATCTATCTTATATATTCATTACCTCTTCTGAAGTATTCTGTTTATCTCACTGTGGTACATCCTGTGGACTTTCCTCAGCATCATCTTCTACATTAATAATTCACTATTTAGCCATGTCTTATCTGTTATTTAAACTATGTTTTAATTTTCTAATTTTAGTTTTTAAAATTTATTTTAGAAATTCTATTTTGCTGGGGGGTTTTCAAAATCTGCTTTATCAATTTTAGTAATCTCTTGTTTCTTTGTAAAATTTTTAATTTCTTCTTTTGTTTCTTTAAATATGTTCAGCATAGTTATTTTATGGTCCTTGTCTGATAATTCCTACCTCTATGGATTTGGAGACCAGTTAACTCTTCTTGCCCATTGTGATTCCTTGTGTGCATATGTGTGTGCATGTTGTTGTTGTTTTGTTTTATGAACTCAAATTCCTTCTTTTATCTTTGGTAAATTTTTGAGACTTGGGTTTATATGTATTCACTTACAGAAGGTTTTTATTTACTAGCTTCAAATCTGTGCTAAAGTATCTGGATTATTTTAACTTTTGGAGTTGGCTGCATCATTTGTTTAAAGGCAGAATTTTGTATTTACCATGGTGTCAAATTCTAACATTTTGAGAATTACTAAGTTGCCATATGTTTTGAGTTTCTCACCTCCTTCATGTCTTCATAGAAAAGAAATAGCACTTGTGGATTCTCTCTCTTTTCCCACCAAGATTTTGTGTGTTCATACCAGGAACCATAAGGAACTAAAATTAGAGAGAAAAATAATGTGAGGACATAGCATCATCTTTATATAGCTTGAAAATGAGTCTTCAGACAAAGAAATATAAATAAATGATCATGGAATGAAAACTAGAGATCAGCTGCACATCTGAAGCAAATTTCTCTGCAGCAAAAGCAGCACAGTATGTTGAATAAACTATATACAGAAACATATTCCCAACTTTCATTATTATGACATGGTTTATGACTCAGAGGAAAAGTGAAGGAAGACTCCATCCATTTGATTCAGAGCTTATGAAAGCATTTTTGAAAATGGTGTGTGTGTGTGTGTGTGTGTGTGTGTGTGTGTGTGTGTTTGTGAAATCAGGTTGTTAGTGAAATGAGTTGAGTAGTGGAATTATCAACATTATTATGATCAGAATTCAGTCCAGGTCTCATATGTACCATTTAAAAACTAGCTTTGGGGCTTCCCTGGTGGCGCAATGGTTGCGAGTCCGCCTGCCGATGCAGGGGACACGAGTTCGTGTCCCGATCCGGGAAGATCCCACATGCCGCGGAGCGGCTGGGCCCGTGAGCCATGGCTGCTGAGCCTGCGCGTCCGGAGCCTGTGCTCCGCAACGGGAGAGGCCACAACAGTGAGAGGCCTGCGTACTGCAAAAACAAACAAACAAACAAAAAACTAGCTTTGGTAACTGAAGCTAGCAGCTATATAATTTTTGTTACACCACTCACAGTTTAAATGGTAAGAGGTGCCCTCTTAGGGACGCTTAGTATCATTCTCACTCTAAAAAATTAGAAGATTTTGGAGATGATGTGGTATGACCATATACGGTTTCTTCCTTTCTCTTCCCTCATCTTCTCTCACATATATCCAAGTATTTTACCCAGTAAAAAGCTGACATGATAATATAATGATGTGTGAGTCAAAGTACTCTGCTTTGCATTAAATCGTTACATACCTCTTCTGTTCTTTGACTCTACCGACAATTTATTTATTTATTTATTTATTTATTTAGTATAGTTGGCTTACAATATTATAGTGGTTGTACAACATAGTGATTCAATATTTTAATAGATTATACACCGTAAAGTTATAATAAAATATTGACTATATTCCCTATGTTGCCCATTACTTCCCTGTGACTTATTTATTTTATAACTAGCAGCTTGTACCTCATAATCCCCTTCATCTATTTTGCCCCTCCCTATCCCCCTCCCCTGTGGTAAACACTAGTTTGTTTTCTGTATATGTGGGTAGGTCTGTTTCTGTTTTGTTACATTTATTTCTTTACAGAAAAAGTCATATAATGATTTTTATAGTGATCTTATTCGTTCATTTTGCAGAGGCACATTATCTTTCTCTGCCTTATAACACCTGTTTGATAATCTTGAGGCATGTATTTTATTCATGATGCTTTAGCATAAAATTTTCCAAATGTAGAGATAAGCATAATGCACATATACCACATTTTCATTGAGTCAATATTAAATTTTGTGGATATAAAAATGGTGTTATTATCTTTTTTCCTTACAATTATTACTACAGGATTAGAATGGCCTTCTTTAGTTAATACTAGATTCTCCTGAACCCTTTATTTCTCAAATTTGAATACTCAAGTTGCTTTAGTTGGGAGTTAAATAAAAAGACAAAATTTCCCAGAATTTCTGCTCAGGTAACTCTTACACTGTTCTGAGAAATCTAGTTGAATTATTCAGACTGCACAGTAGTTAGAATGAGTAAGAACTTTGTAGATATTCAGACTTCTTTGTGAATTCTGGCCCCATGTAGTATCTGAAATTTTTCTTAGAAACAAATGAACATTTTCTCTCCTCTGTCTTTTTCCCCTCTTGTTCAATGAAGTTGAAATAACACACTGTGAAGTGCTTCTGTAATAAAAAGAGATAAGAGAGAATTGGACACACATACATCTGTATACTTATTTGTAGGCACCAAACTAGAGTATCCAGGTTCTGCAATTTTCCATCCGCATCTGGAAACTCTATGCTTGTTCTAAAGTTCAAGGCCTTCTAGAATTTCTGTGTTTTAATTAAGGACTAGGAAGGATAACAGACCAGAACGGACAACAAAAATTTTTGCCCAGAGATGCCATTTGTCTTGTATCATTTACCTTGAAAGAATTCAGAAAAAGAAACTGTTCATACCTTCTCCATCCATGAATTTTTCCACAAAATCTTGAAAAGAACCAGGATCTGGATTAGCAGTCACCATTAAAAAGAAATAGTAATAAGAAACAACCACATCCTTGGCATTCCGGCAAACATAGATGATCTAAGAAGATGAAATTAGATATTAAATCAGCTAATATTTTTCAAATATAGTCTCACCAAGATTTAAAAAGGAAATGTTTATGTTTTCAACTATAAACATAACACATATTTATTGTAGAAATATATAAAATATATAAAATTATAAAGAAGAAAACTCCTTAAATAATCTAAAGTGACAGCATCTTTTGCATTGTTGTTCAATGTTAGCTCTCACTTTTCATTTTTGTGCCATATTCATTTTTATTTCACATATTTCATTTGAGTGTCTCAAATTCCATTGATATAAAATGGATGAGGCAGATTATTATCCCCAATTTATAAGTGCAGAAACTAAACTGAAGCTTAGTCAGAATACATGGTTGAGAATAAATGTACCCAATGAGAGTAAAAAGTCTTCTGGCCTTTATGCTACACCACTATTCCTTATAGCAATAAAAAAAAAAAAGTCCTGTTATTTTCTTGCTTGCAATCTTGAAGAAAAAATCATGTTTATGAGGTTCTTTTTAAGTGCATGTTGCTGTCAGTGAAAAAATATAATCTTCACTCACACCTTGTTTAGTTTCTATTTTATATAGCAAGGAAACATCAATAAATGAACAGACAGGAAGCCTTGGTTTTAGACGCTGGTTCTGGCACTAATTTCTACCATCTTGTGCAAAGCACCAATCATTTTGGACCTACATTTTCTATCTACTAAACAAATGAGTTACATCAGATCGTTACAGTCTTTTCTAGGTCAGACACTCAGTGCTGCCAGAAAAGAGCTGCAAAAGTAAACTTCATCTCTCTGGTCTTCCATTTCCTCCTTCAGGCACCTGAGAAATGCCATTGGGAATGGCTGCTCTTGACTCTCCACTCTTTCCTGGATATGATTAGGCTCATAACCTGTCTTACTAAAGTTAATACATTTTCAAACAATTTTAAAGAAATCTTTTTGTTTACTCTAAGAAGTATGGTTTTCATTTTTAAGGTCCCACTATAAAACGCTCCAAATGCTACAGTAAATAAAGCGAACTTTCTTTTCTCATCAAAGCTATCATTAGCCATATTGAACTTTTCCAACCTTACTTAAAACTCTCCCTAGTCCTTTTTGCCTATTAGCTGAATGGAACTCTTTGCCACTATTTCCAACACTTTACTTCATAATTTTCATCCCTTTTTTTATTCATGCTTTTCCCTCTGTCTTGAATATTCTCTGCATCTCAAAATACTATCCATGGATTGGTTTAAGATGGAGGAGTACAAAGATGTGTTCTTACTCTCTCTTCCAAGAGCACCAGAATCACAACTAACTGCTGCACAATCATTGACAGGAAGACAGAAAGACAAAGAAAGATACCCCACCTCAAAAGACAAAGAAGCTGAAATGTGATGGTTGGAGGGGAGCAATCATAATAAGATCAAATCCCATAAATGGGGGGTGGGTGACTCACAAACTGGAGAAAAATTATACCATAGAAGTCCACCCACTGGAGTGAAGGTCCTGAGCCCCACGTCAGGCTTCCCAACCTGGGGGTCTGGCAAAAGGAGGAGGAATTCCCAGAGAATCAGACTTTGAAGGCTAGTGGGATTTGATTGCAAGACTTAAACAGAACTGGGGGAAACAAAGACTCCACTCTTGAAGGGCACACACAAAGTAGTGTGCACATCAAGACTCAGGGGGAAGGAGCACTGACCCCACAGGAGACTGAACCAGACCTACCTGCTAGTGTTGGAGGGTCTCCTGCAGAGGTGGGGGGCATCTGTGGCTCACTGTAGGTACAAGGACACTGGCAACAGAAGTACTCCTTGGCATGAGCCTTCCTGAAGTACACCATTAGCCCCACCAAAGGACCTGTAGGCTTCAGTCCTGGGTCACCTCAGGCCTCACAACCAACAGGGAGGCAACCCAGCCCCACCGATCAGCAGACAAATGGATTAAAGTTTTACTGAGCTCTGCCCACCAGAGCAACACCCGGCTCTACCACCAGTCCCTCCCATCAGGAAGCTTGCACAACCCTCTTAGATAGCCTCATCTACCAGAGGGCAGACAGCAAAAGCAAGAAAAACAGCAATCCTGAGCCTGTGGAAAGAAAACTACATTCACAGAAACACAGACAAAATGAAAAGGCAGAGGACTATGTACCAGATTAAAGAACAAGATAAAACCCCAGATAAACAACTAAATGAAGTGGAAATAGGCAACTTTACAGAAAAAGAATTCAGAATAATGATAGTGAAGATGAGCCAGGACCATGGAAAAAGAATGGAGGCAAATATTGAGAATATACAAGAAATGTTTAACCAAGACCTAGAAGAATTAAAGAACAAACACCTAGAAGAATTAAAGAACAAACAAACAGAGAAGAACAATACAATAACTGAAATGAAAAATACACTAGAAGGAATCAATAACAAAATAACTGAGGCAGAAGAACGGATAAGTGACCTGGAAGACAGAATGGTGGAATTCACTGCTGCGGAACAGAATAAAGAAAAAAGAATGAAAATAAATGAAGACAGCCTAAGAGACCTCTGGGACAACATTAAATGCACCAACATTCGAATTATAGGGGTCTCAGAAGGAGAAGAGTGAGAGAAACGATCCAAGAAAATTCTTGAAGAGGTTATAGTCGAAAACTTCCCTAACATGGGAAAAGAAATAGCCACCCAAGTCCAGTAAGTGCAGAGAGTCCCAGGCAAGATAAACCCATGGAGAAACATGCAGAGACACATAGTAATCAAATCAACAAAAATTAAAGACAAAGAAAAATTATAAAAACATTAGGGGAAAAATGACAAATAACATACAAGGGAACTACAATAAGGTTAACAGCTGATTTCTTAGCAGAAACGCTACAAATCAGAAGGGAGTGACATGATATACTTAAAGTGATGAAACAGAAGAACCTACAACCAAGATTACTCTACCTGGCAAGCATCTCATTAAAATTTGATGGAGAAATCAAAAGCTTTACAGACAAGCAAAAACTAAGAGAATTAAGCACCACCAAAACAACTCTACAACAAATGCTAAAGGAACTTCTCTAAGTGGAAAACACAAGAGAATAAAAGGACCTACAAAACAAACCCAAAACAATTAAGAAAATGGTAATAGGAACATACATATTGATAATTACCGTAAATATGAATGGATTAAGTGCTCCAACCAAAAGACACAGGCTCACTAAATGGATGCAAAAACAAGACCCATCTATATGCTTTCTACAAGAGACCCAATTCATATCTAGGGACACATACAGACTGAAAGTGAGGGAATGGAAAAAGATATTCCATGCAAATGGAAATCAAAAGAGAGCTGGAGTAGCAATACTCATATCAGATAAAATGGACTCTAAAATAAAGAATGTTACAAGAGACAAGAAAGGACACTACATAATGATCAAGTTATCGATCCAAGAAGAAGATATAACAATTGAAAATATTTATGCACCCAAACAAAGGAGCACCTCAATACAAAAGGCAAATGCTAACAGCTATAAAAGAGGAAATTGACAGTAACACAACAATAGTGGGGGACTTTAATGCCTCACTTTCACCCATGGACAGATCATCCAGACAGAAAATTAATAAGGAAACACAAGCTTTAAATGACACAATAGACCAGATAGATTAAATTGATATTTATAGGACATTCCATTCAAAAACAGCTGATTACACTTTCTTCTCAAGTGCACATGGAACATTCTCCAGGATAGATAACATCTTGGGGCACAAATCAAGCCTTGATAAATTTAAGAAAATTGAAATCACATCAAGCATCTTTTCCAACCACAGTGCAATGAGATTAGGAATCAATTACATGGAAAAAAACATAAAAAACACAAACACGTGGAAGCTAAGCAATACGTTACTAAATAACCAAGAGATCACTGAAGTAATCAAAGAGGAAATCAAAAAATACCTAGAGACAAATGACAATAGAAACACGACAATCCAAAATGTATGGGATGCAGCAAAAGCAGTTCTAAGAAGGAAGTTTATAGCAATACATTCCTACATCAAGAAACAAGAAAAATCTCAAAACACAATGTAACCTTACACCTAAAGTAACTAGAGAAAGAAAACAAACAAAACCCAAAGTTAGTAGAAGGAAAGAAATCATAAAAATCAAAGCAAAAATAAATGAAATAGAAACAAAGAAAACAATAGCAAAAATCAATAAAACTAAAACGTGGTTCTTTGAGAACATAAACAAGATTGATAAAACTTTAGCCAGACTCATCAAAGAAAAGAGGGAGAGGACTCAAATCAATAAAATTAGAAATGAAAAAGGAGAAGTTACAATGGACACCACAGAAATACAAAGCATCATGAGACTACTGCAAGGAACTCTATGCCAATAAAATGGACAACCTGGAAGAAATGGACAAATTCTTAGAAAAGTATAGCCTTCCAAGACTGAACCAGGAAGAAATAGAAAATATGAACAGAACAGGCACAAGTAATGAAATTGAAAATGTGATTTTAAATCTTCCAACAAACAAAAGTCCAGGACCAGATGGCTTCATGGGTGAATTCTATCAAAGATTTAGAGAACAGCTAATACCCATCCTTCTCAAAGTCTTCCAACAAATTTCAGAGGAAGGGACATTCCCAAGCTCATTCTATGAGGCCACCATCACGCTGATACCAAAACCAGACAAAGATATTACAAAAAAAAGAAAATTACAGACCAATAACACTGATGAATATAGAGGCAAAAATCCTCAACAATATACTAGCAAACAGAATCCAACAATACATTAAAAGGATCATATACCACGATCAAGTGGGATTTATCCCAGGGAGGCAAGGATACTTCAATATACACAAATCAATCAATGTGATACATCATATTAACAAGCTGGAGAATAAAAACCATATGATCATATCAATAGATGCAGACAAAGCTTTTGACAAAATTCAACACCAATTTATGATAAAAAAAAAAACTCTCCAGAAAATGGGCATAGAGGGAAACTACCTCAACAAAACAAAGGCCATATATGGCAAACACATAGCAAACATCATACACAATGGTGAAAAACTGAAAGCATTTCCTCTAAGATCAGGAACAAGACAAGGATATCCACTCTTGCCACCATTATTCAACATAGTTTTGGAAGTCCTAGCCATGGCAATCAGAGAAGGAAAAGAAATAAAAGGAATACAAATTGGAATAGAAGAAGTAAAATTGTCACTGTTTGCAGATGACATGATATTACACATTTAGAATCCTAAAGATGCCACCAGAAAACTACTAGAGCTAATCAATTAATTTGGTAAAGTAGCAGGATACAAAATTAATGCACAGGGCTTCACTGGTGGTGCAGTGGTTGAGAGTCCGCCTGCCGATGCAGGGGACACGGGTTCATGCTCCGGTCCGGGAAGACCCCACATGCCATGGAGCGGTAAGGCCCATGAGCCATGGAAGCTGAGCCTGCGCCTCTGGAGCCTGTGCTCTGCAACAGGAGAGGCCACAGCAGTGAGAGGCCCGCATACCAAAAAAAAAAAAAAATTAATGCACAGAAATCTCTTGCATTCCTACACACTAACAATGAAAGATCAGAAAGAGAAATCAAGAAAATAATATCATTCACCATTGCAACAAAAAGAATAAAATACCTAGGAATACACCTACCTAAGGAGGCAAAAGATCTGTGCTCAGAAAACTATAAGAAACTGATGAAAGAAATCAAAGATGACACAAACAGATGGAGAGATATAGTATGTTCTTGGATTGGAAGAATCAATATTGTGAAAATAGCTATACTACCCAAAGCAATCTACAGATTCAATGCAATTCCTATCAAATTACCAATGGCATTTTTTACAGAACTAGAACAAAAAATCTTAAAATTTGTATGGAGACACAAAGGACCCCATATAGCCAAAGTAGTCTTGAGGGAAAAAAAACGGAGCCGGAGGAAGCAGATCCCTGAGTTCAGACTATACTACAAAGCTACACTAATCAGGACAATATGGTACTGGCACAAAAACAGAAATATAGATCAGTGGAACAGGATAGAAAGCACAGAGATAAACCCATGCACCTATGGTCAACTAATCTATGACAAAAGAAGCAAGGATATACAATGGAGAAAAGACAGTCTCTTCAATAAGTGGTGCTGGGAAAACTGGACAGCTACATGTAAAAGAATGAAATTAGAGCACTCCCTAACACCATACACAAATAAACTAAATAAATAAAACAAAATGGATTAAAGACCTAAATGTAAGCCTGGACACTATAAAACTCTTAGAGGAAAACATAGGAAGAACACTCTTTGACATAAATCACAGCAAGATCTTTTTTGACCCATCTCCTAGAGTAATGGAAATAAAAACAAAAATAAACAAATGGGACCTAATGAAACTTAAAAGCTTTTGTGCAGCAAAGGAAACTATAAACAAGACAAAAAGACAATCCTCTGAATGGAAGAAAGTATTTGCAAATGAATCAATGGACAAAGGATTAATCTCCAATATATATAAACAGCTCATTCAGCTCAATATTAAAAAAAACAAAAACCCAATCAAAAAATGGGCAGAAGGCCTAAATAGACATTTCTCCAAAGAAGACATACAGATGGCCAAAAGGCACATGAAAAGCTGCTCAACATCACTAATTATTAGATAAATGTAAATCAAAACTACAGTGAGGTATTACCTCACACTGGTTAGAATGGCATCATCAGAAAATCTACAAGCAATAATTGCTGGAGAGGGTGTGGAGAAAAGGGAACCCTCTTGCACCGTTGGTGGGAATATAAATTGATGCAGCCACTATGGAGAGCAGCATGGACGTTCCTTAAAATACTAAAAGTAGAATTACCATATGACCCAGCAATCCCACTACTGGGCGTATACCCAGAGAAAACCATAATTCAAAGAGACACATGCACCCCAATGTTCATTGCAGCACTATTTGCATTAGACAGGTCATGGAAACAACCTAAATGCCCATCAACAGATGAATGGAAAAAGATGTGGTACAATGGAATATTACTCAGCCATAAAAAGGAACGAAATTGGGTCATTTGTAGAGACATGGATGGACCTATAGACTGTCATACAGAGTGAAGTATGTCAGAAAGAGAGAAACAAATATCCTATATTAATGCATATATGTGGAATCTTGAAAAATGGTACAGATGAACCGGTTTGCAAGGCAGAAATAGAGACACAGATGTAGAGAATAAACATATAGACACCAAGAGGGGTAAGCAGGGTGCGGGTGGTGGTGGGATGAATTGGGAGATTGGGATTGACTTATATATACTAATATGTATAAAATAGACAACTAATAAGAACCTGCTGTATAAATAAATTAATTAAATTAAATAAAAAAATACTATCCATATTTAAACCTTTGCTCCAAGTCCTCCATAAAAGTTTTTATTCTCCAGGATGTGGGGCGGGGGAAGGTGGGAAGTTAAAGCAATTCCTCTTTCCTTAAACTTCCATCAGTTTGTCTTATCTCTTTTTTGGAAGATCCTATTCTCTTCCCTAACTTTTCACTGCACATGCTCTTCCTGCCTTCGAGGTAAATCTAGGTCTTTCCACTCACTTCTCTCAAGTCAAAGTTTCTAGTTTGCCCAAAATTCACTTGGGATCATAATCTATCTTAAAATTCCTACACTTGAAAACCCCCTGATCCTATAATAATTCATACTTCAACCAGCTGTGACATTTTTAAGCTTGTGGTCATTCCCTTGTTTTAACTGAAGATTTGAACACCTGCCTTATAGTGTTACTCTCCATACCAAAACTTTTCACCACACTGTATAATTTTAGTGTCTGTATGCATGAACCATCTGATTCTCTAGGTTCATGTGGTCATTGATCATTACCTCTATTTTACTTCAACTAACAATATTTTTAGCCAAATCTTGAAACTTGTCAGTACCCTAAAGTTTCTGAAGGCTTGTCCTTGAGCACCATGTTTTCTTCCAAGACAGTCCTGTTTCTTTATTCTTTCTTTCTTATCAGGAATATACCTCTTCTGCAACAACTCCAAGTTCTCAAGTTTATTGGCCTCAATTGTTTCTTTTATCTATTAGCCTGTTCCCTTTTTTTTTTTTTACTTTCTTCTTTTTTATCACTTAAAGTTTCTAGTCCAACACTCCAAACACACTTTTACTAAGAGTCTCAATCCACTTCTCTTCTTGTCTACCAGTGAATCACCCTGGAAGTACTCAGGATGTGAATCCATCCAGTTGTCTCCTAGTCTTTGATGATCTCTGAGGTGATCAGCAGTTTTGTGAAGACTGAGGCTATTATAAAGGTACAGTATGTATTTTCATTTAAAAGTAAAGGGGGGGAATTCCCTGGTGGCACGGTGGTTAAGAATCCACCTGCCAATGCAGGGGACATGGGCTGAAGCCCTCGTCTGGGAAGATCCCGCATGCCATGGAACAACTAAGCCCATGTGCCATAGCTACTGAGCCTACATGCCACAACTACTGAAGCCTGCGAGCCTAGAGCCCATGCTCTGCAACAAGAGAATCCACTGCAATGAGAAGCCTGTGCACTGCAATGAAAAGTAGTCCCCGCTCGCTGCAACTAGAGAAAGCCTGCGCACAGAAATGAAGACCCAACACAGCCAAAGATAAATAAATTTATAAAAAATATACTTTTTTAATTTTTAAAAATAAATAAATAAAGGGGTAACATCAAGGCTTCATCCCATTCTCAAAAGAAAAAAAGTAACTTGGCCAAATCTCTTGAAAAAATAGTAATCACATGTTTCCCAAAAGATACATGAATAATGTTTATTAAAGAGAGAGCTCTTGTGTATGGAATGATTTCAGCAGCATGTATGTGATCTTTCTAAGATTGCCTATGATAAAAACAAACAAACAAACAAACAAAAACCATTGGAATCTTCAAAATTTTGCACCATGGATCTCCAGAAAATGTCATATATGCCCTGTTACGTCAGTGTACAAAATGGAAATGTTTCATGACTCAGATAGATCCCCTTTTTGTCAATAATGACTACACATAGTACTTTAATATCTTATATGTTTAGTATGGGTCATAGTGTGTCCTAATAAAGCTAGTAAGGTCTTGAGAAATGGCTTCAGTGTTTTAAGACAATGTTTTGCCTGTACTTTAGGATTCCATGTATTATTCTTTCTAAAAAGCAAAATTGATCATATAAATCAGCAGCTTAATATGGCTGTAACTCCTCATTATCATCAAAGTGGAACCCAAACTTTCTAAATTGGCTTCCATATCTGTTATAAACAAACCCAGCTTATCTCCCTTCACTCATCCAGCCAGTATGGACACTCAGCTTTCCAGCTAAATTGAACTGGTTTCACATCCCACCTTGGGTTGCCTCTGGGATTATATAGACTAATTCCTATACATCCTTCATATATCAACTGAGATGTTACTTGCTCCTGGATAACTTCTCTGCCCTCAATGTCTGGGCTAGAATTCTTCTCTTACTTGACTTATAGTACCTTATGTATTGTTTCTTTATTTGTCACTTTCCCCCTGTGGACCATGTGCCCATGAAGACAAGGATTGCATGCATCTTATTAATTGTCATATTGCTGGCTCAGGATAGGCACTCAGTAAATAATTATTATGTTATTTTTGTCTGGTTTGTCCTTGTCTAGTTCATTTGCCTGCCTCACAATGCCAAGCACAATAGTTTTCAAAAAGAGTATATTGAATGTAATTACTAATAACAGCAAATACAAAAGTAGCTACCATATATTATTTATAACATGCTAGGTACTATGTTAAGCACTTTACAAGAATTATTTTAGTTAATCCTTATAACAACTCTATGCGGAATGCAATTATTATCTCTCTTTTATAGATGAGGAAACTGAAGCTTAGATAGTTTACTTGTTTTTCTCAGAATTACCTCTGGAGTTAGAACTGAAATCTCAACTCTTTGACTATACTGACTATGATCCACATTTTAAAAATGTCTATAGATTCAATGAAGGAATAAGTAAACAAGTGTGTATAAGACACAGTTAGGATGTTACATAACTTTATCATTGTAAAATTCTTTGAGTTCGGTGTTCTAAGAACACTTTACTCTGGTTACCTTACAGTTCTTTTCCCAAAATGAGGCTGGAAGAAGCTCAGGTGGCAGATGAGACTTCACTATTCTAGGAGATGCCATCTGTTTTAATTGTTTTACTCCTAATTTTTTAAAAAAACAAAAGTTAGAAAAGTTTAGGTAGAGAAAATTATAGAGAAAAAATAGATCAAATAAAATTTCACCTTTGAAAAAAATCATTATTAACGTTTTGGTAAGCATCCTTCCATACAAAGATGTCTATACGCCCAGACTCACAGCCATACAAATACCACACACACAGATGAAATATTTAATATCTTCTGATCGCATTTTTCTTTTCTTTTAAGATTTTTTTCATGTGGACCATTTTTGTAAGTCTTTATTTAATTTGTTATAATATTGCTTCTGTTTTATGTTTTGTTTTTTTTGGCCGTGAAGCATGTGGGATCTTAGCTCCCTGACCAGGGATCAAACCCGCACCCTCTGCATTGGAAGGTGAAGTCTTAACCACTGGACAGACAAGGAAGTCCCCTAATTGCATTTTTGTCGATATATTATAGTAACACTTCAATGTCAAGAAATATATGTCATTGTAACATGTTTAATGATTTCATATCACTTTTAACTCTTCTTTTGTTGATTAACATATATATTGTTTCTAATTTTTCATAATATTAAAAGAATCTGTGATAAAAATATTTTTGCATATATCCTTGAAAATTTTATGGATATCTTCCTGGCATTTAAAGTACTGTTGCATACATCCCATAAAGAGATAAATGCTCACATATTACTAGGCTCTGCTGAAAGCATGTCAGAGCTATCCTATTCTCTCTATTCCAGGCATATGCTATACCATAAACTCTGTCAAGATTTAAAATTAAATTTACATTCTTTCTTATGTAGAAGACATAATACTAATTGCCACTTTTGCTTATAGTCTCTTTCCTTGCACCATTTACATCCACACTTAAAATATGTGTATATAGCTTTTAAAATTAACTTAAGCATTACCATTCATCACCTTTTCGGTTCTGCATTCCAGGTAAGGAATTCGATTAAAAATGGCATCTTCTTTGCACTTTTCCACATCACCCTCTGTATAAATCATGTATACAATTTCACTAACCCATGTTGTGCCTGAAAAAATTAAACAAATCTGAGTCTCCCACTGATGATGCATAGCTGATGATGCAGGGAGTGATAGATTTATAGTTGGATAAAGTAGGAAGTTACCAATGCAATAGTATTTGAAAGATGCCAGAATAACCACAGGACTCAAGAAATATGTCCTCTAAAATTTAATCTTATAGGATCTTAACATAGCATCAATAAATAAAGAACATTGTAATAAGATACACCTGTGGTAGAAATCTGAATGTGTCGATGATGAATTGTGACATTGTACAATCTGATAACAGTCTTGGAACTAAATTTTTACATCTAAAAAGTAACCATGCTTTCATCCACAAATTTTCTAGATAGCTTCTATGCCTCAGGTTGAGTCCTACTACAGAGTATATAGAAAAGAATAAATCTGGTCCTTGTCCTGTGATGTTCAAAGCCCCTCTGAAAAGTCAGAAAGAATGCTCAAAAATTACAACACTTCTTTTTCCTTAAGATGTTGTAATACAGATGGTCACAGGGATTCAAAGGACTTTAAAGGAGGAACTTTGTGTGCTTCTGCTGCTGCCGTGATGTTTCCACAAGAAATGCCTTCAAGATACCATGATAATTGAGCTTAGCTTTAACAAACAATTGGCATAAATTCACAAGTTTTGTAAGGTAGGAAAGTGGTCTACCAGACAGAAAATCTGTTTGTTTGTTTTTCTTAATCAAAGGCCAGATACTTACAAATAGTAAAGAGGCAAGGAAACAAATTGGATGTAGATTATAAAGACTAAATCAGAGGCTACCTGAAGGGATGTGTGGAGATGAGCTTACAGCAGCAACCAGACACTGAGCCTAAAAAGCCTTGTAGTTCATACTAGAGTTCAAGTTGTTTTCTAAAAGTTTTTCAAAGGCATTAGCATACATTAAGCAAGAAAGCAAGATTATCATGGTTATATTTTGGAAGAATTCCTCTAGAGCCAAAGTAAATAAAACAATGGAGTGAGGGGTCAATAAGAAAGGTGACAAGAGACCTGTAAGAGACTGACTGTGAGGCATATCTAAGAGACTAAAAGGGCAAAACACATTGATTGACTGAATATGGGAGATGCAGAAGTAAGAGAAATTGACTCTGGAGTAGCTCTCAGGTGTCCTCTTCATGTGACTGGTTTTGTGCTGACATAGATCTAGACAAGAAAGAGAAATGCAGGAGCTCTTTACAGTCAGAGTAGTCAAAGACATATTTAACGTTTGACATACTTGTGTTAATTGGAACAGTTAGAGAAGATAGAGATAGAGAAGATAGAGAAGAAGTCTGTACTGGATCTTTCTAATTTCTAAAGATCTAGGATTGTAAGACTCCAGAGTTATGACTAACAAGCTAATTTCAGGAAAAAAGACGTTGCTTGCAAATAGAGTTTCAGAGATGGACTTTATAAAGAGGAGCTGGTTAGCTGAAAAAGTGTTAAGTTTTAAAAAATCTGTGAAAATTGCTTATACTTTGTCTATACAACAATGACAATAATGAAATAAGGTAAACACAGTGGGTAGTTTTAAATTTTAGTTATGGTTCCATATTCATCCATCTATATTATGTGATTTTCTAAAGTGGCCAACAATACCCATTTGTCAATGTGCTGCTCAAATTATAGGTACAGATTGTGGTCTTAGAATAGAGCTATCGTATGCCACTTTTTGTATGTCTATACCAAAACTGCTATATCTGTCCTTATTTAATATAGAGAATGAGTGTGGGAGGGGTGAATGGCTCAATATTTACCAGTCAAGGTGGGTTTGTCATTTCTAGGTGAAAAGGGAAAAACTTTGACCTAACAAAGAGACTTACCAGATTTGGGATAGGTGACAATGACAAGGTCATCTGGCCTTGCCTCAAATGCCTCCACATCATGCCAATATTGGATAAATTCTTTATACAGTAGAATTCCATGGATTCTGCCAAAGTAATCTAAATAGGCAGGTTTGGAAGAATTCATCATAGAGTGGTACACTGAAAGAAAAAAAGGTATGCTTTCCACTTTGTATGTACTTTAAAATGTTTTAACATTAATAATAGCCCTGTACATTGAGTTTCTCTTGGGTGTCTAGCATTTCTTAGCTGTTGAGCATATGGGGTAAATGCATATTAAAGAAGGATATAACATAGCCTTGGTGTTTTAAGAGTTTCTAATCCTATTAATAAGTCTAACATATGAAAGAATAAGTACAAAGCACAATAAAGTAAGATGTTTCAAAACTATGTACAAAATGGGTGATACATTCAACAGAGCCTTCGATTTCTCTGTCAAAATTGATGGGGCATATAAAAAAGCTAAGAGATTGAGAAAATACAACAATACTTTGGCAAATAATCACTTTGATTAATTCTGTATACATTAAGTAACAATAAAGATTGATGGTCACATTTGATAGCTATTGCCAAATATCAAAGTCAGAGCTTCCTTAGTTCCTGAATATGTTTCATTTAATGAAAAAAAAATCAAATGCTTGTTGAGTGTATTAAAAAGAAGATGAAATTAATGACACTGTAATGGATACGTCTAAGACGGATTCTTGAGGGTAGAGAAGATTCCTGTGTGACCCCTAGCATTACTTATACTTTTCTCTCTCACTTGATCAGTAAAGAATTCGACACTCCCATTGAGTGACTTGTGTGACAATTATAAGGTTAAACAACATGGTTATCATTGACAGTTCCTCTCCTGATCCCATGTTAAATCATTTCATGTTCAGAGTTAGCCTTAAAATTTTTAATTAAGCACACTTTCCTTTATTGGCTTTCAACTTCTTTCACTACATGTTTACTCCCCAAACTTACCCCGTTCTGAGTTTGTGATATAGTATCTCAACAAATGTTGTCCTTCTTTGATATTAGCATTACAGCTAATATCCACCCTTGCCCAAAAAACTGCCAGATAAGTTGTTATACCCCTATACATTTGTGACTGCTGTGGCTTTTAGTGCCTTTTTCAGAAAGTTCATACCATAACAGGAGCCTCTTGGAGGCAGTAGTTCTTTTAGTCACCTAATGTGTTTCCTTTAATACAGAGCATCCCAAACTATGAGAAGTACACTCTAAAGAGGAAGTGAAATTAGCAGATATTGTAACAAATGCATTAACCCAAAGGAAGAAATAACTGATGGTAAAATTTTAGAAAGATGTGACCTACAAATCAAACCAAGTATTTAGACCACTGACTTACACTGAAAGCTCCTTCTGGTAGTGTTTCCCCTACTACATTTCAGGCTAAACAGTGGAGATGAAAACTTTCAGATGTTACCTCCCATCTCTCCCCCACTAGCACCAGGCACTCAAACCCATTGATTCCATCTCCATTATTTTCTTCTTTTTTCTATCTTCATGGTCACTGCCCTAGTTAGGAAGCTCAACAACTACTGACTGAATATGAAAATAGCCTTCCAGCTGGCCTCACTGTAAGAAGTGCCTATTTTTTTTCTACAACCACCCTAGGAAAGAAAATGGATGTTATTTATTAGACACTTTTTGCCAGACATGAAAAGTTTTATTTTAAAACGTTATGCATATGTCATAAGGTTCTATGAAAAAGCAGACATCATTATAGATTAGGTTAAGTTTGTCCTGCAGGAGACTCTTTGAGGATTGAACCATATCCATTTTACACAAAGAAGGATAAATTCGCACACATTCATGCATCCATGTAAACATGCACATATAAATATCCTTATTTTTGACACGTTGAAAACATTAAGTGATATAGAGAAAATGAAAGTGCTCTCTTTATTCTACACATAAGACATGATCATTCCTAATAATGCTGTTTTTATGTTTCTAAATATTTAAGTATATATAAAATCTATACACTTATGAATGTAGTTTAATTTGTATTCTATTTTACATTCATTTGTAATCTATTTTTATACTGAACTGTATGATGTGAACATATTTTGCTGCTGGTACATAAATTCTGTTTTTATTCTTATAAATAACACATAGCAATCCATAGTATGGATGTAACATAGATGATACAACTCTTTATTGTTGGGAATCCCTGTTGTTCCTTTTTTCCAATATAAATGGTACTGCAACAAATTTCTTCGAGCATATGTCTTTTCACACTTATCTTTGCAGTGATGATGGAATTGCCAAAGTAAAAGGTATACACACTTAAGAAATTGGCAATTGTCTTTAACAAATCACTAAAGGAGTGTGCACATTTGCGCGGTATATGAAATTGCCTATTTTCTCACTGCATCATCAGTATTGGAAATTTAATTGTTGCAATCTTTCATAATTGAATATATATTATTTAAAATCTGTATTTCATAGATATTTTATAATTTTTCATATTTCTTAAGTTTATTGGTTCTTTTAATCATTTTGATCAATTTTGCCCATCAGGAGTGTTGTTTTGTCCTAACTGATGTATAGCTAGTAATTTATTATTTATTTATAAATTGAAGAGATCTGCAGTTTTCCCATCATGTATTTCCAGTTGTCTTTAACTTTCTTACTGGTTTGCATAGAAGTCTATTGTTCATATAATCACTAGAAAAAACTGTGTGAGGAAGGCATCCCTTGCCCTGTCTGTTGATTTGTTTATTCATGTGAACAACTTTCTTGATGTTCTGCCAAGTTTGTAAGAATTGGCTTATAGTCAATCGGGAGTAGCTGATTTATTATCAAACAGTTGACTGACTTCTGGCTGACCCTTCATGGTCAATTTGAATCTGAGTTAAACTAGGTGGCATATAATAAAATCTCTTTCTTTGTTTACCTAACTTCTTTTAGTAAATTATCTCACATCACAATGTATAGATTCACCTCTAGCTGCTTTTTTCTTTCTCAAAAGACCTATTTCAGTTAGAAACTGTCAATTTCATTTCCTAACTGAGTATGTAGGTTACTGGTATCTAGAAACACCAACAAAAATTATTAAAACTGTGATTCATAAATTCAGTTGAAGGAAGAAATATTTCTTCTTTCTCTTTTATTTCTTCTTTCCTTCCTCTTTTTCTTTCTGTGTTTCTCCATCCTCCCCTCCTCCACTCTCAATCTGCCTTTAATTCAGCAAGTACTCTCTGTCTGAGTTCCTCTGTTGTTACCAAACCCAGTGATAAGTGCTGAATACCAGGGTGAGTGTAGATGCAAAGAGCTCACTTCAGCCTCACCTTCTTCGACTTACTTGGATTTGAGCAAAGTGGCTGAAAGTAGAGAATATCCTCTTGTACATCATTCTATCCAGAACCTCAGCACTGTGTCACAAAATAGATGCTAAAAAATCCTCATTAAATTCAATTATTTAATTGTTAGATCAAATCTCTTCGGGCTCTCTAGGTTCCACTAAAGTCTCCTAGATAAGATAAGTACTATCCTGACAATGGTCTACCTGTCAACAACTTACCAAGGACTTGGATTTCTGCTCTTGTGTATCTGATATCTCTCACTTAAAAGTGATAGTAATATTTTCAAGGCCTCTAGTGGTAATAGACTTCTGATATATTTCACAGAAGTAAACACCTGACTAGAATTCAGTCTCCCCTCTAACTTTTCTACTCTGTTGCTTTGTTTTCTTATCAGTAAAATAGAGAACATGTCCAACATGCGGGACGTACAAGGCAATTAGGATACTGTAGTTTTATGTTAAAACTCTTTAAACAGCAAAGCATTATATAAATACAAGATATTATTTTTAATGATAAATAAGTGATTTAATAAAGCTTTACATGTTGTACATTATTAAGTGACTAAAGTATTGATTAAAAACTTCATTATCTCTATATTTCCTTTTTAAAACAGTTTTGTAATAAATAATTTGCATTCTGTATTTGCTATATCTAAAATCTAAATATTAATGTCAGCAATAATGAGATAAAACCTGTCCAGACGGTCCTGTGAAAGAAACTTGGTGATCCAATCCAGTTTTCTTCAAATCTCCACTCAGGTTTCAAGCTGCAAAAAAAGATGAGAACTACTGTGCATTTGGAATGTTTCTGGTGAGCTTTTATTCTGAATGCCAGAGAAGGAGGCGGAGATTAATCTGCAGGGCTAGGCTTTCTGGAGTTTGTGTTGCAACGGAGTAATACAAATATGGAAACATACCTGCAGATGCAGTGAGCCACACAGAGTCATGTTTATTCATACAGAGATGTAGAAATTCTTCTGTTATTTTTCATTCTTGGTTCATTATCAAATTTCTATCTGCCAATAGCCATCTGTGGGTTGAGGAGAAGGAGGGAGAGGAAGTGAAGGCAAAGAAGAGGGAGAAAAATGTAAACATGATGCAACAGAGTATAAGAGAGCTTGGAAGACAGCATCCCTTACTCATTCACTGATGAATAATCAAATAGGCGGGCTTGATCTTTGAGAGAATAAACTTACTAGGGGAGTAAGAAACAGAGAAGAAACAGGAGGGCATCGAGGACCCTGGATCAGGAGACCTAGATTAGTTTAGGGAGACCTGTCAAAGAAGGCATTACTTGCTTGTGTGTACTTGCTTGTGTCCTAAGTCACTTGGAAAACACCTTCTATTTAAATATCTTTGCCTTTAACTCTTAAGCATCCCTGAAAATCAAAAACAGGTGACAGCTAAGGAAAGAATGTAAACGGCACTCACCTTTGGATTATTATTATTTTATTTTTATTTATTTATTATTATTATTTTTTTTTTGCGGTACGCCGGCCTCTCACTGTTGTGACCTCTCCCGTTGCAGAGCACAAGCTCCGGACGCGCAGGCTCAGTGGCCATGGCTCACGGGCCCAGCCGCTCCGCGGCATGTGGGATCTTCCCGCACCGGGGCACGAACCCGTGTCTCCTGCATCGGCAGGCGGACTCTCAACCACTGCGCCACCAGGGAAGCCCCTGGATTATTATTTTTAAAATCTCACTTCTCTCTGCTCCCAGTCACATGTTCAATGATGTAGTGTGAAATTTCCAGGTAAAGTTAGCCATTGGCACCATTGGCACCATCGGAATTTAGATAAGAGAATGAGAAAAATGGACTTGGAGTGCATTATGCTAAGTAAAGTAAGTCAGACAGAAAGACAAATCCTGTATGACATCACTTATATGTGGAATCTAAAGAAATACAACAAACTAGTGAATATAACAAAAAAAAAGCAGACTCACAGATATAGAGAACAAACTAGCTGTTACCAGTGGGGAGAGGGAAGGAGGGAGGGGAAAGATAGGCATAGAAGCTTAAGAGTTACAAATTGTTAGGTATAAAATAAGCTACAAGGATATATTGTACAACACCAGGAATATTGCCAATATTTCATGATAACTATAAATGGAGTATAACCCTTAAAATTGTGACTCACTGTATTGTACACCTGTACTTATATAATATTTACCTCAACTATACTTCAATTCAAAAAAAGTCCAAGGGTTTTGGAACGCATGAATCCTTCACATTTTTTTCCTTTTCATGTCTCTGCACCTACTCTGTCTTCCGCTGAGGATATTCTCCTTTGCTCCCACCTTATACCCCCATCAATACCTCCAACCCAGTTAGTTCAAAGCCTGATTAGTTCTCCTTTGTCTCTTGACTCTAATTTGATTGCACTTTCTTTGAGAGGCTTTTCCTGACTCTTGCAAGACTGAATATCCCTCCAAGTGACCTTTGAAACCTTGCACCGCATCCTATTTAGCATTTGCCTCATTGTGCCATAATTAAAATTTACTTGTCCAACTCCCTTATTAGTCTGTGTATACATTTAAAACAGAGTGCTATTCTGTAATTAGCTCACTGCATGGCATTTAGCAGGCTGGGCATTGAATGCATATTAACTGAATGAAAGTGGCTCATGTGTTCAAGAAAAAAAAAGAGTTAAGAGAACTGTGGTTGTTAATTGTAAAAGGCATTAATATCCAGCCCTACGACATAAATACACTACCATGTGTAAAATAGATAGCTAGTGGGAACCTGCTGTATAGCACAGGTAGCTCAGCTCGGTGCTCTGTGACCACCTAGATGGGTGGGATGGGGGAGTGGAGGTGGGAGGGAGGTCCAAGAGGGAGGGGATATAGGTATACATATAGCTGATTCACTTCATTGTACAGCAGAAAGTAACACAATATTGTAAAGCAATTTTACTCCAATAAAAAAAGGCAAAAAAACAAACAAAAAATAAAACCAAAAAAACCCAAACAAAAAGTAAAATAAAATGAACAGTTAGGTGGTTTTTGAAAAATGATAATTTTTCATGATAGAAAATCAAAGTAGAGCAGTCTTAACCAGGGGCTTATTTTTAGATTGTATATTATTTGGTCTTATGTAGTTGGTCATTTTATTTTTTATATTTATTTGAGTTGAATAAAATGTGTTAAAACATTTAATTGTTAAAAATACAAATTTCATTTGGCCTGTATTATTTAACACTATTGTGTAGCTTAACTTAATTTTTAAATTATCATTATTTAATGATAAGGATCTGTGATGTTTCCTTCATTGTTTACCAAGATATTCTTTGATCTAAAAAGTCAGGGTATGAGCAAAGGCTAATATGAACAAATTTAACCTTCTCTCTTGTCTTTCAAGCCATCTCTCTTGTCTTTCACTCTCTTGTCTTTTCTTTCTGTATGACACACTTACTTCTTTTAGATCTAATTTGAGGGGGTCCTAACATTTGTTTTATAAATGACAAGATTTCGATATTTATAGTGAAAAACTGTGGCAGTGTGATGGAGTGGTTTTTATTGTTATTATTAGTAGTAGACTTTATTTTTCAGAACAGTTTTAGGTTTACAAAAATGAGCAGGTAGGGGCTTCCCTGGTGACGCAGTGGTTGAGAGTCCTCCTGCCGATGCAAGAGACACGGGTTCTTGCCCTGGTCCGCGAAGATCCCACATGCCCCTCCGCGGCTGGGCCCGTGAGCCATGGCCACTGAGCCTGCGCGTCCGGAGCCTGTGCTCCACAATGGGAGAGGTCACAACAGTGAGAAGCCCGCGTACCGGAAAAAAAAAAAAAAAAAAAAAAAAGAGCAGATAGTATAGAGAGGTCTGATATATCTCTTATCCCCTGTTTGCTTGCTCCTATTTATTAACATCTTACATCAATGTGGTATATCCGTTATAATTGAAGAACCGTTGTTGAAACATTAGTATTAAATGAAGTCCATAGTTTACATTAGGTTTCAATTTTTTGAATTGTACATTTCTGTGGGTGTTGACAAATGCTTAATGTCAAGCATCCACCATTATGGTGTCATACAGAATAGTTTCAACGCCACCCCCCACCCCCGACACAAAAGAATATCTATTCATCCTGATTCCCCTCCTGTGAACTGAAAATCAGTGATTCTTTTACTGTATCTGTAGTTTTGTCTTTTCCAGAATGCCATATAGTTGAAGTCAAACAGCATGTGTAGCCTTTTTAGATCAGCTTCTTTGACTTAACAATGTACATTCAAAGTTCCTCCACGTCTTTTGGTGCCTTGATAGCTGATTTATTTTAATTGCTGAATGATATTCTATTGTCTGAAGGTACCAAAATTTGTTTAACCATTCACCTCTCGAGGGACTTCTTGGCTGCTTCCAATTTTCACGAGTATCTATAAAGCTGCTATTAAGATTCATGTGCAGGTTTTTGTGTGGAAATAATTTGCTCCTCATGTGAGTAAATATGTAGAAGTATTATTGTGAGATTGAATGATTAAGACTATGTTTAACTTTGTAAGAAACTGTCACTGTTGCTGTACCATTTTGCACTCCCACCAGTGGTGAATCAGAGTTCCTACTGCTCTAAAGCCTCACCAGCATTTGGTATCGTAAGAATTTTGGATATTATCTGACTAAGAGTTAGGCTGTATTTAATGTTTGCTATAGTGTCACATACTTGAATTTCCTCTAGTGTCCTTGCTTTGGTCTCCTCTGTTATATTTTCCCTCCCCTTTATGAGACAGGAAGCCCAGAGGGGGCTGTAATTGAGTATTTCCCTTCTGCCGCGTGAGATAAGATTATGGTAAGATCTTTTTCTTTAACGAGTAGGCCCTTATTGTGGAGGACACTCTAGGTTTTTTATTTTTATTTTTATGTTTTCCTTCGGCAAAACATGTTGGTTATAAAGTTTATTAGAAAGACACAGAGCAAAAATATCCATTAAAATTCTGAAAAGAAGAACTCTAGGAAACACTTCCTTAAATATTTAAATTTTTCAATGAATTTTGAAGGGTGAAGAAAATGAGACAATTACCTTTCAACAGAACAAATACTAGACAGAATATTTAGCTACATTTTTCTTTTTGTTTATCTCCAATTCTTTCTCGTAGATGGAACTTTTATTTATAAGCAGATTTAGGTTTCAAAATATCCTCTAACATTCAGGAAGACTTTATTAAGTAGATAAATCTATGTTTTTTTTTTCCGTGACCCTCAAGTTTGAAGAGATTTCTCATATTTGAACTAGGCCTAAATGTATTTCAAAAATAAACACAGACTCAAATCAAATACATTGACATTGTCTCTGTACATATTAATCATGAAGACATTATGAGCTTTGCGTAGAAAGTAAGCCTAATATTGATGAAATAATGTTCCTCTTGGAAAATCTGTGTAACTGTAATTAAGAAGGCAGGACGAAGGATAAGAGCTCCTTTAATATGTGGCTGGATATACCCAATATCAAACATCTAAATAAATGATCCAAAGTTCAATTTATCATCTGTATCTCTATGACTATAATTTTTACTTTCATCTGTTTATATTAAGATACTAATGACTATAGACACTTTTCAAAACCTTTTAATTTCAGGTACTTTTGAAATTTGCATTCTGATTTTTTCCCTTTAGTTTTTTTTTTTGTTTTTTTTTTTTAGATTGTTATTCTTCCCCTCTCACTGTCTGAACTCAGGGAATTTTTCTCCATTTGTTCTTCAACATGATAACCTGGTGAGACTCTTGGAAATAAAACTCACAAAAGCCTGGGGTTTTTCTCTGACTGGGCCCTCAGGAGTTTTTAACTCTTAAACTAAGCCACACTGAGCCTCCAGCATTTCGTCAGTTCCTACCAGTTACTGGCTCCACTGGCTTTCACTCTCATTGGCTCTCATTCTATGTATTCTCCTGTTTCTCCCGTTTTGGGGACTGCAGTTTGCCCTGTGACCTCATTTCTCTGATGGATCTAAGACACATTGTTGATTTCCCGTTTTTTTGGTTTTTTTTCTTGTTGTGAGGATGTGATTGACTATTTACATGCTCTTTATATGTCAGAGCAAATCCAGTAGTCTGACAGCACTTTAATGCATCTATGTGGCTTCACTTTTTGATAGTCTGTGAGCCTAAAAATGTAAAGTGACTACAGTCTTCTCCCACTTGTGAAAAGTCCCCTGAGAGTCTTATCAGGAAAGAAAGACATAACCACTAACTTTTCAGTAGTGTTCATTAGAGCAGATAGCTTCTTTGAAATGCCTGATACTTGGAACGCCAGAAATTTTTAAATGATTTACAAAACTCGACATCTTTGTTTTTCTTAGTAAAAGAAGCACAAACCCGTGTCCCCTGCATCGGCAGGCGGACTCTCAACCACTGCGCCACCAGGGAAGCCCAAGAAAATCTTTTTGAACTCAGATTTTTTCAACATCAAATTTCGTACTTTATTTTTCAGTCCTATCAGATATATACCTGCTATCCACTTGATAGTTACCTTTAAAGCTCAAACAGTAGTTGTTGGCCTCTAAATTGTACTGTGAATTCCAAATTAGCCTTATCCAATTATTTTAACGATGTTGTACATTTGAAAGTAATAAACTACATATAAAATAGACTATAATTCATAGTATTTTGCTACATGTGTCATGACATTATTAGTGTAATATTGCTGTACTTTAAATACAGCACTGGTAATTTTGTAAATACTTTAAAAATCCTTACATTATAGTCCTGTTGTTCATGGATTTCTTTATTTTGTAAGGATTTTTTACCTTAAGTTCAAGCAAGTATCAGCTTCCAGGAAGATTATGAAATCATATGTTCCTCTTACTGTTTTGATTCCATTCCCCTTGATGGCTCTAATTCTCAAACATGATATCAATATGCAGGTTCAAGTTTCCTCATTTTACCATTCCTGAACATTCTACTCCCAATTCTTGGAAAATTAAAAATTATTTTGAAAAAATATTAATACTATACTTCTTTTATGGTAAGTCAGCCCTGTTACTGGTCTAATGTTAGCCTGTATCTAGTAATTGGGCTCTTTCTTTACTCATGTGTCTGCAGCAGCAACAATGACAAGAAGAAGAGGACATAGTAAAATTTATAGAATTTATATACCATTCAGTTTGTGTACAGTTATCTGTTATCTTCATATTTATCCAGTGGAAGTATGTCCTACAACTATGTCCTGAGATATGCAGGTGGGAGGACACACCTGTGATATTGGAAACGAACTACACAAAGACGCATCATGGTGAAGAGAGAGTGAGAGAAACCTGGGCTAATCTTAAACCCTTTCCAGAAGTCATGGTCTTCATCTTTAAAATGATTCAGATTTGAGTTAGATTTCTTGATCAAAAAAAAAAAAACACGTTATCACAGAACAGATAGGCAGAAAGTGCTAGGACAATGGAATTCAGAGAACATGCGGTAGTAGGTAATAGAAAGGTGGGTATTAAGAGTCAGGAATTGGAGAACAGGGTCAGAAAGAGCTGAGCAGATGAAAGAAGTCTTGCTATAAACCTGGAGCTCAGGAGCAGGACTAATTCCCAGAGAGAAAGAAAAAAACAAGTCTGAATCCTATATAAGAGGAGCTTAAAGTACCGAGATAAAGATTCAGATGTGGAAGAAAAGTGAGAAACCTGGGATATAATGGAATATAATGCAGGTTTTATCATAAGACAGAATTCCTCACCTGATTTGTAAAACTGCTAAAATTATCTCAAGTTTCATGAGGGCTTATTTCATCCCAGGAACTATGCTGAGTACTTTTCATAGATTATCTCTTTTTTTCCTCACATCAATTAGTGCTTTTATTCTCATTTTAAGACAAAAGAAAAGAAGTTCAGTTAGGTTAGGTAAGTAGCAAAAATTTACAGCCACTAAGTGGCTGACTTGGGATTTGAACCTAAGCCAACTGATTCAAAAGCTCATTCAAAGAACCCTGTGGCAAAGGACTGTAGCAGTTAAGTACACCTCACTTCCCTGCACCACCTCTATCTTCATCTTCTCATTGCATCCTCATTCTTAGCAGGATTGGCTTCAGGGCATGAGGAGATGCCACAGCTGTGGAAACCAGAAAGATTTTGGGGGAGTGAGAAGAGATGGATTTTTAGATATCCCCCAATTGCTTAGTCAAGTCCAGTAATTCTCTAATCTTTAATCAGCATATTGAATTCCTACTTTATTTTCATCTTTTTTTTCACTAGCTCCCAATAGTTCTGTCTCTGATGAGATTGCCTAGCTAGAGTTGAGCCAATTCTGAAAGGGATAATCATTCTAACATACCTAAGGGCTTCTGCCTCTGTGCATAGAGAATCAGGTGTAATTTCCATATTCTTTTTGCTCACAGGAATCTCATAGTCAACTACACCAGGGAACTGGTGAACTGGGGCAATTCCTGAAGATCTGAAGCCACAGAAATAGCTTGCACCTATGCTGGTCCACTGCAACTGTAGGTTTCTGCTCTGATCTCCACTCTGTAGTCAGTCTACTTTCTACTATTTTGGCCATCTTCTAAGAAAGAATTCCATCTTGATCCATTCCTCTATTTCCTCAATTTCGGATGTAACTGAGGTAACTGTTATAGTGTATACTCTTGAAATGTTACGAACAGGGAGAAAAGAAGAAAAATGGTGGCAGATTTATAATTTGTAAGAATGAGTTCCCTCTTTACTTGTTATGGGTTGAATTATGTCCCCTCAAAATATATGTTAAAATCTTAACCCCTGGTACCTCAGAATATTAGTTAAGAGGAGCCTTAATCCAATATAATGATATCCTTATAGTTGACAGTGTAAAGATATAAGGGAAAAACTCCATGTGAAGATGGAGGTAGAGATTGGAGTTATGCATCTACAATCCAAGGAACACCAAGGACTGACAGATACCATCAAACCCAGGAAGAAGCAAGGAAGGATTCTACCTACAGTCTCAAAGGAAATATGGCTCTGCTGACATCCTGATTTTGGACTTCTAACCTCCACAACTATGAGAAATTAAATTTCTGTTGTTTTAAGCCTCCTAATTTGTGGTACTGTGGCAGCCTTAGGAAACAAATGCACAGCCACTGTTACCTGAAGGTGAAGTATAGTTCTCTACTACAATAATCTTACAATTGACCATGTAACTTGCTTTGTCCAATAGAATATGAAAGGACATGACATAGGCCATGTCTGAGCAAAATCTTGGAATGTCTTTGTGTGTTTTGGCTGTCATTCTTGTTGTTATCCTCCACCAAGAGAACATAATGTACCAGATAATACCTCCTCCTTCATCTTCAGTCTTTGAACGAGAAGACAAATGAAGCTCAGCAGAGCCCAACTACACCATAACTGAGTTGTAGCCTTTAAGTGGCATGAGCAAGAAATTAATTTTTCTCATTATAAGTCACTGATATTTTGCAGTTGTCTGTTCTTTCAATAAATGCCAAATGAGCAAATCCTAGAAAATAAAGCTGTATCTTTCTAAATGAACCAATCTGATTAAACAAATAATGGTCAAATTAATTCATGCCATGATATATATGATACTATATATGATACTGATTAATATAAGGGAGGTACACTGCATTTTAGAAAAATATTACAGAGCACAGTAAAGTAATCTAGTATTATGGGCCTTTGCACAGATTTAAGGAAAAAATATGATTTTATAATACAATAAAGATATCTTGTTTTATCTAGGACATAAGGCATATGTAATTAGAAGTGAAGAGCTATAAAAGGCTTTAAAAATTAGGGTTGGTATTATGAAGAGAATTGGACAATACCTAGAGCTAAGAACATGGGAATATCTGACCTTGGATAAGGATAAGGTCAGATTACTGTTTCAAAAGAACATTTACTCTGACTGTGAAATGGAGAATGTCCCTTATAGATTGTAATATTGTAGTTTTAAAAAAACAAACAAATCTGGACTTAATAGAAAGAAACTTTATTTAAAAGAATTAAACTATTTCAAGATGACAGGGGATTGGGGGTGTGTGGAGGAAGAACCACTGCAATAGGGAGAACATTCTGACTGATAGATCAGCAAGCATCTTAAGAGTCAGGCAAGGTATATATTATGTGATCTCACTTATGTGTGGAATCTAAGAAGTCAAACTTGTAGAAGCAGAGAGTAGAAAGGTGGTTACCAGGGAGCTGGTGGGTGGGAGAATGGGGAGATATTGGTTAAAGCGTACAAACTTCCAGCCATAAGATGAATAAGTTCTGGGGATCTAATGTAAAGCATGGTGACTATAGTTAATAATACTCAAAAAAAAAAAACTCTATTGTATACTTGAAATTTGCTGAGAGTACATCTTCAGTGTTCTCACCACACAGACAAAGTTAGCCGTACGAGATGATAGACATGTTATTTAACTTGATCATGGTAATCATTTCACAAAGCCTGCTTATATCAAATCATCACATTACACAACTTAAATGTACACAGTTTTTATTTGTCGGTTATACCTTAGGAAAGCTGGGGGTGGGAGAGCTAGGCAAAAGGTTTTTTCTTTCATACGGAGAAGTCAACAAGGTTAGAAAGAACCATGAATGGAGAAGTGGGATGAAGGGTGATGTGATGGAATAGACAATCAGAGAATGTCTCACCCTGAGGCCAGCCTATTCTCAGATGGGCTGTTTAAAAGGGGTTGTTACTACTCAGCCATGTAAAAAGATGAAATATTGTCATTTTTAACAACATAGATAGATCTTAAGGATATTATGATAAGTGGAATAAGTCAGACAGAGAAAGACAAATACTGTATGATTTAATTCATATGTGGAATCTAAAAAACAAACTAACAAAAACACAAAATAAATGAACAAACCAAACCAAATGAAAATGAACACAGATACAGAGGACAGAGTAATGGTTACCAAAGGGGAATGGGTGGGGGAAGAGGGGAAAATGGATAAAGAGGCTAACTGTATGGTAATAGATGGAAACTAAATTTTTGGTGGTGAGCACAGTGTAGTCTATACAGAAGTAGAAATATAATGTTGTACACATGAAACATATAATGTTCTAAACCAATGTTACCTCAATAAAAAAAATAAATTTTATAAAATGGGGTTGTTTATTGATTCAGGCAGATGGTAGGACAAAGTTCAGGCTTCTGGGGGAAGGAAAGAATCATAACCAAAGTTTAGTCAACAAACATTTTGTTCAGTTAATCATTTACAAGGCAAGAATGGAAATGTGGAGGGTAACTGTGTCTGTGTTACCGGTAAACAAGGGGGCATCTGTGACTCTTACCAAAGTCATATAGGAAATAATGCAAAAATCCCTTTTCCAGAGGACAACAGGTAAAGTTCAATGTTGTCAGCATAATTGTAAATTCACTGAGATGAGAAATCAAATGTAATTTTTTCCCTTGAAGTTCATGGTGCCCTCCATAGAATACCAAACAAGATAGTGAATGAAAATAGACCTGATAGTGAGGCTACCTGGTCTCCTTGTGATGAACTGAGCAATACAAGGGAATTATTTTAACTACTATTTCTTAATATAAAAGAGAATAACACATCTTCTCTTACTATAAGGAATGGGGCAAATATGAAAATCTTTGGAAACGTTTTGTAAATTGCAAAACATCAGACATGAGTTTAATATGTGTAAAATGAATATTGGCTGAACAAATGAGTGTGTGCAGAGGTGCAAGGGGACAGAAGGAGCCCAGTGTTCTCTCTGCTAGTTTGTTGGAACATACTGCTTCCTCGGCCCTAGTTTGCCTCCACATCTTTCTTAAGTAGGAAAGAGTAAATTAGGTTTAGCTTGCCAGAGATAGCAACTTTGAATTCTATGCTGTCCAGCACATATCAAAAGCCAGGTTATGAAAAACAATATTTATAGAGAGCTGTTTGAAGGAGCGAATTCTATCTGTTTCTCTGGATATTTTAAAATTCTACTTTTGGATTAAGGCAGGCCGTCAAAGAGCTATGTACTTTACGCTCACTTATTTTGTTTTCTCATAGAATAATTTCATTGAGCCAAGACTTGATACAGGAGTTTGATGGAGTGGCTTAGAGCTCCGACTCTAGACTTGGTGCAGACCTGAATTTAAATACCAGTTCTGTCACTTAATTGTTGTGACCTTGAACAATTGATTGACGCTTCTTGAGGTTTATCTATAAATTATGTTCATATAGTAACTTCCTTATAGGGTTTCTGGAAGATTATATGAAATTATATATTCAAAAAGATGATCACCTTTTCTGGAAATAATAAACATTTTTGGATATGTTTCCAGCAAAAAATGATGTTCTGAACTCTACAGCTTTAGAACCCCAAAAGTCAATTTTGTAAAAGTGACCCTTTTGGTCACAGACGATCAAGAAGGAATTAGATATTCCCCCAGGTAGGGCTAATCAGATTATGACCGGGAATCTAAAACCTAGAGGTTCTATAGGATTTGGGGTTGGGCTCTTAAACAATTCAGTTATGGCACCAGAGTAGCAAAGTTCTGTTTGCATTGCAAATTGAAGAGTAGATAGAGTCATACAGGGAGAGAAGAAAAGAGAAGATGTGAGAAAAAGATAAAACCTTGGGAGCTTTTCTCTTTGGTCTCAAGTATCTTTCTGAATGCTGCACCCCTGGCCTTAGGATCCAAGATTACCCTCATGGGAAAACTGTGTGTCTAGTTTCAGAAGCTGTATATTTCTATCACAAACTTCTTCAATTATTTATTCTATTTTTATTTTTTAAAGATTTATTATTTACTTATTTTATTTATTTTTGGCTGCATTGGGTCTTGGTTGTGGCACATGGGCTCTTCCTTGCAGAGTTTGGGCTTCTCTCTAGTTGTGGTGTGCAGGCTCCAGGGTGCGTGGGCTCTGTAGTTGTGGCACATGGGTTCCAGAGAGCATGGGCTCTGTAGTTTGCAGCACTCAGGCTCTCTAGTTGAGGCACATGAGCTCAGTAGTTGTGGCGCGTGGGCTTAGCTGCCCCACGGCATGTGGGATTTCAGTTCCCTGACCAGGGATCAGACCCACATCCCCTGCATTGTAAGGCAGATTCTCTACCATTGGACCACCAGGGAAGTCCCCTTTTTTATTTTTAGAAAGGAAAATTGAAAATTGGATCAGAATAAGATTAAATGAAAAGGAGAGATTTTATATATGATCTGTGCATGCATGTAAGGAGTGTACTTTATTGATGAAACCAGCATCCTATACTGCTTTAGTATTTAATTAATTTAAATGGAAATCAAGACATACTCAATTATTACTAAATTTAAATATTCTCTCAATAGTTTTTTCTCATCCAGCATAAACTCATCAACACAAGTTGAACCCTCATTTGAAAAAATCTCTAATTGCAAAAGTCAATTTATAATTGTTGGGGAAGGAAAAAACTTTATTCTTCTAGGTTCTTCTGACTGAACTAACACTTAAATTGACATGAAGCATTAACAGAAGAAAAATCAAATTTAACTGCATATGCATAGAGCTTCCATAAGACTATGAGGCCCAAGGACAAGTTAGGCAATCGAGGCTTATGTGCCATCTGAGAGAAGAAGGGGGTAAGGGTTTGAGGCTTCAGAGAGGAGGAAGTCAATTCACATGGAGATGGAAAAACAAATTTTTGGTAAACAAATGTTTGCTACGCCATAGAGACAGTGGGACACAGAGTGGACTTTGGTCTCCAGGCCCTGCTGAGTTTCCCTACCACAGTAGCCCATGTTCTCTGCAGATATCTCTGGTGAGAGGGCTCTTCCTGGACAGGGTCCCTTATCTAAATTCTTTTAGGCAGTTAAGGGGGAGGAAAAAAGAAAGACTTCCTGAGCCTTTTGATTCTTCAAAACTATCAGCTCAAACTAACTGTCAAGCCAAGGTGACACATTTTGGGGTGGCAAGTTTTGTTTTACCACCTAATCACTCAAAAAACTGGATTGTAGCTAAGCAAGAATAATTCCACTCAAGAGGATTTGACTAAAATGAGTTTCATGAGGTTATTTCCAAAGATGCAGGCAAGATTAAGAGACCTGAACTAATAAGGAATAATGAGGCACCCAGAGACTGGCTTCAGTAGAAAGCGATCACCACTTTGGCCTGAAGGGGCTAGGGAAAAGGAGATTACGAGAACCCAGTGAGAGCTGGAGAAGAGGCCACCTCACAGGAGTTGACTTTTCTATATGACTTTCCTTAGAATCAGCATATCTAATTAAACTGTAAAACAAACCCTGTATTTTTATCACTTTTGTTTTATTAACTAACTTAGGAAGAATTCTTAACTGTATGAATTTTTGTCTATATAAAATCACAGAATCTTTCAATTACTCAAGTCTTAGTTTGTATCCCTCTGTAGGTTTCATGATTTTTTTCATTTAAGTCTTATGTGAATCCAGCTTTATGGGGAAGGGTGTTTCATCTTTGTTGCTGTTATTGCTGTTCTTGTTATTACTGCTGCTTTTGTAAATCGTTTTCTTCATTATCTCTTCTATCAAGTGATTCCCTTATTAATTGCAAGCTCTTGGAGTTGCATTTCAGAGTGAGCTTTTCACCACTTTGATGGTGGTTACTAAGTGGTCACTAGTTAGTACTTTTCCTGCTCTTCTTCTTTTCACTTCTTCACTATCAGATTTGGCCAATCTCAACTCAAGGGAACAAGTTGGCACCAAATGCCTTAAGTGTTTTCCCCACATTTACATTTTAATTTAAAAAGACATATATAGGGGCTTACCTGGTGGCGCAGTGGTTGAGAGTCCTCCTGCCGATACAGGGGACATGGGTTCGTGCCCCGGTCCGGGAAGATCCCACGTGCCGTGGAGCGGCTAGGCCCGTGAGCCATGGCCGCTGAGCCTGCACGTCCGGAGACTGTGCTCCGCAACGGGAGAGGCCACAACAGTGAGAGGCCCACGTATACAGCCATTGTACCAAGAAAAAAACAAACTATAAAACCAAAAATATTGTAATAGATGAAATGAATATTAAGTATCAATTACACTTCCTAGAAATAATCACATTAATTTTCCTTTTTTTGTCGTATATGTATATATTTGTTTATTTTAGAATAGCCTCAAATATATTGTAGAAAAAGAAGGCATATGAATAAATAAATATAAGTCCTTTCAAACTTTAGATATTCAGGGTTCTTGTTTAAATCTCACTATCTGGGAAATGTTTGAGCAAAATTGATGCAATGTCAATGCAAAAAGAAAATTTCACTTATTAATTGTAGAAATATCAGCTCTTTGAGGGCAAAAACTGTGTCTTTTCATTATTTGAATTTTTTTTTATAAAGTGCATTTCTATATAAAGAAGTAGAGTAACTTACTGTAGAAGACTTTATACCAGCTGATCAACCTCAGAATTTTCTGAGGTTTTAGACTATGCTTGTGTTAAAGAAAACATTATTCATGACACTTCTTAGAGATTGAAGGTAGACTTTATTCAGAACTGCTGCAATTTGTATAGGGATTATTGCAATGGAATTGTGCAGTAGGGGAGAGCTATTTGGCTGAGTTTTGAATACAACAAGGAAATGTGGAAATTTATAGTCAAGGAGCAAATAAGAGGGGGCATGGTGGAAATAAATGGAAAATTAGTAAGAGGGAAAGGTGTTATTCTTGCTAAACTGACCTAACAAGATTCTTGCTGAAGGTAGGCCAGGATGATCAGATATTACCTGGGGGATAGTAGAGGATAAAGGAATTTGGGCAGATATTGAGGGTGATCAGACATTAATCATGGGGGATTCTGGCTAAATGGACTTAGCAAGATTCTGCCAAAACTAGACTCTCCAAGTATTAAGATAATCCCAAGATCAGGCCTAGTTGAGCAGAGGGCTCAGAGAAGCCCGACTAAAGTTTTGTCCTGGAAAGAATTCTTGTGCTACTAGCAGTAAAGGGTCATGCTGCTCTCTACTGGCACATATCAATATCTGCTGCTAGACTGACTGCAGCATTAGTTCATTTTTAGATTTCTGGCCTGGAGCACGGTGAATATCAAAGATAATCCGAAAGTTTAAAGATAATCAATTCTACTAATTTTCTGCTGTTTTATTAAGTTCTGTAAGAGTAAATAAATTTTTGTTTCATTTTTTGAAGCAATTCAAATAGTGATTTAAAAATTAATTCGAGAAGCAATGTCTTAGCATCAACTAAGTGCCAGGTATTATGTTAGCCACTGAACACACATAGTTCAACCATAGGTAAATCTTACCTTCAAGGAACTCACACTATTTTAACTATCAGAACGTGTCATTAAAGATAACAGTAACATACAAAGGAAGTACATAGAGAAAGAGTATGTGCCTTCACTCTCCCATCCATAATCAATTTCAGAAAAAAACATTTTTTTCTAGCGTCATTCCCTCAAGTTCTTAAACCAAACCTGATAGAGCCTGGTAGGAAAGAAGGATTTAAAATTATTTTTCTTATTTTAAGATCATTCCTCAGAAAAGTTCTTTATTCATGTTGTTACTACAACCTTTTCCATTAATTTCAAAAGTGTGCTAATCCACATGAAACCATTTCTTCCATAGTCCCTTAGTGGGACTGGAATTCTATGCTGAACTTCAGGCAAACTGGAAGAGATCCAGACACAGACCCCAATTCTGTCTCCTTGAGGATCAGATGCTTTCCTTGGTCACTCTAATCAGTAGAAAAAAATTCTATGTCAAAAAAGGAAAATATCTAGAACCCCAGTACAAATCTTCCTCCTCTTGCCCACTGATTTGTAAATATTACCCTCTTCGCCCATAGATATGAATACTGCCCACAATTACACTCCAGCTCATCCCGCTCCACTGGACCTTGTGCTTTAATTTATGATACCCCTCCAAGGGGATGAACCCTACACATGGGTCAGGTCCTTTAATTCAGGGGTTATTCCTCTTCTCCTCCCAGCCTTTCGGGCCATCAGAACAGAAGTTAACGTACCCTGAATGGTAAGGAAATATTTCATACAAGAGGTAATATTTGAGCTAAGTTTTAAAGGATGAGTCAAATTTCTCTTAAGAACAAAATGGAAGAGAAGAAATAACATTCTAATTAGAGAGAAGAGCAGGTGTAAGACATCTAATCACTTAGTACTTAAAAATAATGATGTGTATATATTGATATGAAATTATCTCTAAGACATTCTTGAGTGACAAAAACTGGGAGAAAAACAATTCATAAAGTGTCATCTCTTTAAAGTAAAATGAACAATTATATATTTCTTAATATATGTATACACATCTGATTGTATATATATATATATATATATATATATATATATATATATATATATATATATATACAGGCAAAATGCTTGCAAACTGATTTGGAAGAATCTCTGAAAAAGAATATGAAATTGGGTGGTACAAAAGAGAGACTTTGCTTTCTCTAATCATTTGAATTTATAAAATGTGATGGTGTAGGATTGTGTGTATTAGTGTATTACTTGGGAAATTAAAAACTTGTTGAGAAGAAAGAATAAGAATGCTCAATAGAAGAAAAAGAGCATAGATAAAAAGGTGACTGGATGGCAGGACTGCAGAGAAAATATTTTTTAATTTTTGTATAGTTAAGTCTTTCTGAACAAAGAAATCTGGGACCTAGGTTAAGAAACAAGCCTTGGCAGTTAAAAGATGACTGAGATTTACTCTCTGGGAGGTATGTGTTTACATTTGGAATCCAGGAAACTTTCCTGGGCTTGCAAAACTGGAGGTATTTGACACATTCTAACTCTTCTGTAGACATTCATTTACATTCCAAAGGATAGGAACCTTGAAACCCTCTCCTTCATTTCCCAATTATAATTTGTTTAAATTAGGGAAATTTAGCTTTCCTTCCTCTCTCTGGACCAGAGGAAGGCAACATGTATATAAACTCATATTTATATTTTTCAGGTTCCACTCCTGTAATGCAAAAACAGTGTTCGTACTTGCAGGCGTGTCCATCTGGCTATCACATTACTTCAGAGAAAGAATTAGGGTAAAAAGGAATTAGTAAAGTTATGACAGTGAGTAATAATACCTCTGATCTCTGATCCAGAAATTTTATGTTTACTTTCAGATAATATGAACAAATATAGGTATTAAAAACTTAACACAGCACTGATATTCAATTTCATTGAGCGTCATACTTTTGTGTCAGCGTTGAAGGTGGCTGTCTCCCTGGTGTTTTCTTTTTAAATCCCACCATTTTCAGAACAGAGATTGAAAGACATTATTTTTCCTTTTTTCGTTTCACACATATCTATTGAGGGCCTAGTAGGCACCAAAGTACAACAGTGGATAAGAGCAGATATAATTCCCCACAATCTGTTGAGATGAAGCAGGCAATAGACAAAATAAATGAGACTTATAGAATTCCAAATAATGATTAGCATTAATTTCTAATAAGTAAAGCAAGATGATAGGATAAGGAGTAGTTTATTTTAAATATGGTGATCAAGAAATTCATTTTTGAGTAGGTAGCATTTGAACAGAGATCTGAATAAGGAAAGTGAGTGAGCCATAAAGATATTTTAGGGAAGAGCATTCCAGAAAAGAGGGCACAGCAGGTGCAAATGTGCCAAGTATGTTTGGGGAATAATAAGGCTGTTAGTATGGAAGGAGGAGAAAAATGGATAAGTAGGAGGATAAGAGGTTAACAGCAGTGGAGAGCCAGATTACAGAGGGGTTTGCAGTCTACTGTAACATCTCTGGTTGTTCTGGGAGAACTCATCACAGAGATCTGGGCAGAGGACTGAGAGATCTAATTTCTATTTTAAAAGATTTACCCTGGTGACTGCACTGAAAATAAATGTGAGGTTGGAGGTCAGGCAAGAGTAGAGCAGAAAGAATTGTTGGGGTTTCAACTAAAAAACATACACACACAACAGTGTGAGAGCTGTGAGTTCAGTTTTATTTGGGGCTTACTGAGGACTATAGCCTGGGAGACAGCCTCTCAGATAGCTGTGAGGAACTTCTCTGAAGAGGTAGTGAGGAGGTCAGTATATATACATGATTTTCATGAAGAGGGTATGTGAAACCAAGTCCACATCTCTGTAGAAGGCTGCTGCTAGTCACAGGGAGCAGAAGTCTCTGTTAATGATTTTAGTACCTCTCTAGGTATGAGAAGATGCAAGATTTTGGGCTCAAGAATTTCTCCTGAAGATACCTAACTATCTGAAGTTTTGTTCTGCCAGTTTTCCCAGAGCACAGAGTGTCTCATTCCTAATCTCCACCCCGAACTCCTTTCAGGGTGTGTTAAAGGTCAGCAATCGCAGTGGCTAATGACCTAATCCTTGTAGAGCCAGATGGCAAGCAACATTCTTTAGTTGGCAGGAGCTTTTGCAGCTATCCAGGCAATGGCCCATGCTGACTTGGATGAAAATGAAAGTGATGGATTTGGTAAGAAGTAGCCATAGACTCTACAGGATTTGGGAATGGTAAGTGAGAGAGTAAAGTAAAGGATGATTCCAAGGTTTGGGGGCTGAGCAAGTCAAAGAATGTTTTATTTGGAATTCACTCCCTTGGATACAAGCTACAGGAAAGGGAGGATAAGAGTTCAGTTTTGGACTCATTAATTTTGAGAGATCAAATAGATATTTACATGGAGATGGGTAGTAAATGTTGATTTTTAGGGGAGAATTCCAGCATAGAGATAACACTCTATATCCTATAAATTGTTTATTCTGTTCTCCACGAAGTATAATTTTCACTCAGTTTTTTGCTCAAGTATCACTTTCATAGCCATTTCTAGATCAGTTTATATCAAATAGCAACCTTCCCCCAAACTTTAGTCCTTTACTCTTCATTATGATAATTCATAGGATTTATCTCTACATGGCATATTACACATTTGTAAGAATATGTTTGTTTGCTTGTTTGCCTGTTTTCTCTCTCCCTCCATCAGAATAAAATATAGGCTTCATGAAAGTAGAAGATATATTAGTCATAGCAGTTTCTCTGGTAATTACCTAGCACATAATAGTTGATCAATAAATACTTTTGAATCAAAGCATAAATAATGTTCATTTTGATACTTATATGTTTCACATGTTAATATTTTTTGAGTAAAATAATTGTGATTATTCATATATTTTTTCCCAAAACACCTACCCAGGCGTCTAACATTATTAGGTATTAACCTATTTATTTAATTAGTAAATAAAGAACTGAATGATTCATCATTGACTTTTATTGAATACAATTTTATTTTAACAACTTATTTTGCATATTTGTAGATAAGGATGCTAAAAGCCTAGGGGGGCTGTCAAACAGAGAGCTTTCTGAGTATTCTGAGTGAGAGATTATGTAGGCTATACAGATACTTCCTTATACCTGGTGTTCCTCTCCTTCCTGGACATTTAGAAAACCACATTTCTTAGCCACTTTGTCTTTGTCCTTGTCACTGTTGCTCAGAGAGCAGTCCTATTGATGATTGCTCATTCAGACAAAACATGTGTCCCTGGAAAGGGAGCCCAGAACATGGTCTCTGACCCAACACTACAACTTAACCTATTCACTGAAAATTGGAAGAGCCAGAACAATGGAAAGTTTGAGTGTAGTTAAATATCTGTGGTGGTAGAAGGCTCTTGTGGCCTCCTATCAAAAAAGGAACATTCTTTCAGTATTAGCTAGATGCCCCATATTGATTTTGTGCAATAAAACATTGCTGTTGCAAGGGGTTAGAGATTAGGTAGAGGGAAAATGCACTTGAATTCATCAGTTGAGATAGTAGACTATACATCTTTAACTTATTTAGGTAAATCTCTAGGAGCGTGACTGCTGGGTCATATAGTAAGGCAATGTTTAGTTTTGTAAGAAATTGCAGGCTGTTTTCCAAAGTGTCCATATTATTTTGCATTCTCACTAGCAATGAATGAAAGTTCCTGTTGCTTTGGACCTTACTGAAAAAGAGATAAAAGCTTGATTTTTCAGGGAGTCAATAAACTAAAAACTACACTGTGCCTTTTAGTAAATCACTTTTACAAGAATAATTACTGAATTACTCAGGAGGTAGAACAGTGGATCAGTAGCTGTTTTTAACACTTACTGCCTCACTCCTTATCATCTACCAAAGAAACTTTTCCAGTATAAATTCGGTCTGTACCAGAATCCATCCGGCCACAAAAATTATGGAAAGCTTTGTTCTACCTGAGGACTCAAAAGAAGACAGCTTCGACCTTGGATTCAATGCGTTGGGAAGTGACCTATTGGTTACAGAATCTTTTGAATACATGATGAAGAAGCAAAATGCAGCTGGTTTCAATGTCCATTGGAGGACTTGGTCTGTTGGCCCGTGTCTGTAGAATTCTGAATCCCTTAAGCATCTGATTATACTTTGTAATGTATAAGGCATAATGTATGTTTAATTCCTAAAATATTTTTTCTTCTTGCCGTGTGTTTAATTATCTTCAAACTATTGACTCTATAAGTTGAAGAGCTACCACTTGCTTGATAATTTCCTATCAACTCCAGCTTCAGATCCCACTGCCACAAAGTAGTATAAACTGAATTCATTTCCTATCATTACTTTTGGAAAATACTCCTCCCAGTTTCCTGTCTTTTTTCTCTCATTTTAAGGATTATCATCATCTCTTGGATATCCTCATAGAGCAGAAAAAAGATACCATGATCATCCTCCCTGCAACCTTTTTCATGGCCATGTCAGGCACCATGATACACTAAAAGGAAAAACAAAACAACTTTGACGGTGGTTTCTAGCCTGACTGCCTTTGGTGTCTGTTTTATTTAGTTCTGAAAAGAATACTTACTATTTTATAAATAATTCCATGTTCAACAAAGAATCCATGTACATTCGACTTCACTTCCCCTAGCAGTATAATTTATTAATTTATTCCATAATTGACAAACAAATGAATGAATATATCTGTGAATTATATAAATATTTTGCTATATGAAGGAACATAAAACAAGAAGGGAAATATAAAACAGAGCTCTGAGAGTTATAGGTATAAGACATGCAAAAACTATTGTGAAAAAATAAACTTGAGATGCCCTTGATAGATGAGTAGAACTTTGGCAGGACAAGAGTGGAAAAATAATTATGGCCAAAGAAAACAGGGTGAACAAATGCAGAAATGAAAGGTTAGCAGACATTTAGTCCTATCCAAAACCATTTGGCAGGAACCAAATATGCTCATGGATGTTTTGGATAGAACCAAATATCAAGGACCTTTTGCAGTAGACCAAATGTCTTATGGACCAAATGTCTTACAGACATTTTGGGCAGGACCAAACATTCTGCAAGGAAATAAAACATCAAGGGCATTTTCCTAAAACAATAATCAGTAGAGAATCATAGAATACAAGCTGCTAAATACTAAGTAGGAGATAATATTTGAGAGATAAATGGAAACTTATTGTGAATGGCTTTTTAAAAATAAAGTTATTTGTTTTATTTATTTATTTTTGGCTGCGTTAGGTGTTCATTGCTACAAGTGGGCTTTCTTTAGTTGCGGTGAGTGGGGGCTACTCTTCATTGTAGTGCACGGGCTTCTCATTGTGGTGGCTTCTCTTGTTGCAGAGCATGGGCTCTAGGCATGTGGGCTTCAGTAGTTGTGGCTCAAGGGATCTAGAGCACAGGCTCAGTAGTTGTGGCACACAGGTGGATTTTTAACCACTGCACCACCAGGGAAGTCCCTGAATGGCTTTTTTTGCTTGACTCAGGAGATTTTACTTAATTTAGTAGATAGATATCTGTGAGTAATTAGTGGAGAAGATTGAGACTGAAAAAGTGGAGAAAACACACATTCTGAGCTTAGGACACTTCCAAAGAAGGAAAAGAAACATAGGAATTAAGACAATTTAGGACAGCATAAGGGCATGAAATATATGAAAATCTATATGTGGACTTGTGGAAATATGGAAAGACACTGCTCCATAAAGAAGAAAAAGGTTACCAAAAAAGGAAATGAGAAGGTTCTTTAGTTTTATCTCAAGCTAGTTCAAGAAATACCAAGATTCAAATTGCTCAAACCTATCTCAATACTTCCTATACACACTCCTCTTTCTCTCGTCCAACTGGTACTCAATCCAAGATCACATTGTCTTAAAATTCATAACTTGGTCATAAACAGTGTAAGATGATAGAATTAATTTGCATTTGATTTAAAATATTAATGGCTTTTAACTGGTAGCTTAGTCAAATAATTTCCTGTGTTTTCTTCTAGGCTTTGATCTCAATTTCTACCAAATTGTTCTAAGCACTTCAGAAAGGGGAACAGCTTTGGTCGCTTGCATGTATCCTGTCTTTTCGGTGTGAACTGGATTTCAGAGTCTTTAAAGATTTAGTGCATGAGGGAAAGTTTGTCTTTACAGGAAATTTTTCATAATAAATGCAGTATGAATGGTGGAATAAGAAAAATCAATATTTCTCAAATCAGCCTAAATCAAGGCTAAGATTTTTCAGAGGAAAGCAACACCATTATGTAAACAGAATATCTGTCATCCCCTGAACCCATATCAATAGTATCACCAAATGTGAGAGAACCAGATAATATTAGTCATCTGATGTGGTACAATTTGACATACATAATTATGTATGAAGTATTATTGAAAAAAATAATAAACTTGAATTTAAACTTTAGATCTAACTTCTAGTCTACAAGATAAGTGGGAGATAAAAGAACAATTTAACATCACCAGGAAGCAACTAGAATGCAGTTTTTAGAATGCAAGATTTCAAAATTCAGAAAGACTAAGGTTTTCTTCAGCACATCAATGACATGGAAAAATTGCAGGGAGCACCAGAAGCCAGCCCTGCACTACACCCCAGGCTGTTAAGTGGTAGGCGCCCTGTAACCATGGCCTTGGCTTGTGCCTGGCTACTTCAGCTCCCCGTTGGAGGCTTCTCCTGTAATGCTACAGGCATCTACTGGCTGCATGCCTTGTTGGCATTTTATGTGCTGTGAGCTGTTCTCCAAAAGGACAGACTTAGGATTGTATAAAGAGAATGATGCAATTACAATTCAAATCTTTCCCTATGGTACAATTCAGTTTATGGAATTTGAGCATTATAAAAAGTTTAACTACCGCAAAGCTGGGGGTTTCTTGTCACGTGAACAGATTAATAACTGTCTTTTCCTTGCTGTATATTCTTGGCTCCTTTGTCAAAAATTAATTGACCGTATAAGCATGGGTTTTTTTCTGGGCTCTCTATACTGTTCCACCAATCTCTCTATTTTCTTACCAGTATCATACAGTTTTGATTATTATAACTTTGTACTGTAGTCTGAAATCAGGGAGAATAATCCTTCCAGCTTCTTTCTTAAGATCACTTTGGCTATTCAAGATCTTTTGTGATTTCAGGCAAATTTCATAATTATTTGTTTTAGTTCTGTGAAAAATGCCATTGTTATTTGATAAGGATTGCACTGAATTTGTAGGTTGCTTTGGGTAATATAGACATTTTAACATTCTTCCAATCTATGAGCATGGTATATCTTCCCATTTATTTGTGTCATCTTCAATTTCTTTCATCAATGTCTTAGAGTTTTCAAAGTATAGGTCTTTTGCTTTCTGGATTAAACCTATTCCTGGGTATTTTATTCTTTTAGATGCAATTGTAAATGGGATTTTTTTCTTAATTCCTCTTTCTAATAGTTTGTTATTAGTGTAAAGAAATGCAACAGATTTCTGTATATTGATTTTGTATGCTGCAACTTTATTGAATTCATTTATTAGCTCTAATTTATTTTTCTGGTGAACTCTTTAGTGTTTTCTATATATAGTATCATGCCATCTGCAAATAGTGACAATTCTACTTCTTTCTGTCCAATTTGGAAACCTTTTATTTCTTTCTCTTGTCTGACTGGTGTGATTAGGACTTCCTATACTATGTTGAATAAAAGCAATGAGAGTGGACATTCTTGTCTTGTTTCTGATCTTAGGAGGAAAAGCTTCCAGCTTTTCAACATTGACTATTATTAGCTGTGGGTTTATCATACATGGTCTTTATTATGTTGAGGTATGTTCTTTCTATACCAACTTTGTTGAGGGTTTTGAATTTTGTCAAAAGCTTCTTCTGCATCTAGAATCACACGATTTTTATCCTTTGTCTTATTAATGTGGTATATCATGTTGGTTGATTTGCAAATATTGAATCATATTTGCATCTCTGGGGTAAATCCCATTTAATCATGGTGTATGGCCCTTTTAATATTTGTTAAATTTTGTTTGTTAATATTTATTAAGGATTTTTGCATCTATGTTCATCAGGGTTATTGGCCTGTAATTTTCTTTTCTTTTCTTTTTTTTTTTTTAGTTTTTTTTTCTGATTTTGGTATCAGAGTAATTGTAACTTTATAGAATGAGTTTGGAAGTGATCTTTCCTTTTCAAATTTTTGCAATAGTTTCAGAAGGATAGATATTAAGTCTTCTTTAAATGCTTTAAAGCTATTTTTTTTTTTTTTTTTTTGTGGTACGCGGGCCTCTCACTGTTGTGGCCTCTCCCGTTGCGGAGCACAGGCTCTGGACACGCAGGCTCAGCGGCCATGGCTCACGGGCCCAGCCACTCCGTTGCATGTGGGATCTTCCCAGACCAGGTCACGAACCCATGTCCCCCGCATTGGCAGGCAGACTCTCAACCACTGCGCCACTAGGGAAGCCCTTTAAAGCTATTTTGTACTAAATTTTTTTTGTTGGGATTTTTGGTTTTGATTCACTTTCATTACTAGTGATTTGGAAGATTGTACATTTCTAGGAATTTATCCATTTTTTTCTAAGTTACCCAATTTGTTGGCATATAATTATTCATAATAATCTCATAATTTTTTGCATTTCTGTGGTGTTAGTTGTAACTTCTTGCCTTTCATTTCTGATTTTATTTATTTGGGCCCCTTCTCTTTATTTCTTGATGAGTCTGGCTAAATGTTTATCAATTTAGTTTATCTTTTCAAAGAACTAACTCTTAGTTTTATTGATCTTTTCTATTTATGTTATTCTCTGTTTTATTTATTTCTGTTCTGATCTTTATTTTTTTTCCTTCCTTCTACTATGTTCATTGTTTCTTCTTTTTCTAATTCCTTTAGTGTAAGGTTAGATTGTTTATTTGAGAGTTTTCTTGTTTCCTGAGGTAGGCCTAGAACTGCTTTTGCTGCATCCCATAGATTTTAGAAAGTTTGTGATTCCATTTTCATTTGTCTCTTTGATTTCTTCTTTATTGAACCATTGGTTGTTTAGATACATGTTGTTCAGCTTCCATATGTTTGTGTTTTTTCCAGTTTTATTTCTTTGTAACTGATTCATCTTGTTTGGGACTCTCTGTGTTTCCTGCACTTGGATACTGGTTTCCTTCACCAGGTTAGGGAGGTTTCAGCCATCAATTTTTTTTTTTTTAAATAAATTTTCTGTTCCTTTCTCTCTGGTCTCCTCTGGGACCCCTATAATGTGAATGTTAGTATGCTTGCTGTTGTTCCAAAGGTCCCTTAAACTATTCTCATTTTTTAATTTATTTTTTTATTTATTTTATCCAATGTGATTTCCACATTACCCTGTTCACTGATCTAGTTCACTGATCTGTTCTTCTGCATTCTCTTATCTACTGTTGATTCCCCCAGTGTATTTTTCATTTCAGTTATTGTATTCTTCAGTTCTAATGGGTTCTTTTTTATATTATCTATGTCTTTGTTAAAGTTCTCACTGAGTTCATCCATTCTTCTTCCAAGTTCAGTGAACATCTTTATGATTTTGAACTTTTTAATCTGGTAATTGCTTATCTCTGTTTCATTTAGTTCTTTTTCTGAGGTTTTGTCTTGTTCTTTCATTTTGGGAGGTATTCCTCTGTCTCCTCTTGTTGCCTAACTCTGTGTGTTTTTTTTTCTATGTATTAAATACATCAGCTAATACATAATATGCCTTCTAGTCTTGAAAAAGTGGCATGTACAAGGTGTCCTGTGGAGTATAGTGATGTAATCCTCCCTGGTCACCAAAGCCAGGTACTCCAGGGGTATCCCTTATGTGGGCTGTGTGTGACCTCCTGTTGTGATTGCTGCAGGCACACTGGTGGGTGGGGCTGGCCCCAGTCTGACTGGCTGCAAGGCCAAGCCATCACTGCTGTAAGAACATGAGTATTGCAGGTGCACTGGGTTGTGGGCCTGGCACCCAGCCACTTTGGAGGGGTGCTGATGCTAGCTTAGGCTGCCCACCAGGTGGAGTGGGCCTGGATCCCTGAAGCAGGAACCTTTTTGGAGGGACACTTGTACCAGCCAGGGCTGCCCACCAGGTGGGATGGGGCAGAAGCCACTTTGGAGGGCATGACCAGGATGGATGGGTTAGTGGTGTGGGTCTTCAGGGGTATGGTGCATGGTGTTAGCTAAGTTGATAGAGAGTCACAGAAATGACTCTCATAAATGCCAGACCAGCTAAGTGGAAGTAAAATTTTTAAAAATGATGCCCACCAGTGCTTCTATCCCAGAGAAATTTCCACCAGATCCCTGCTCCTCTGGCACTTGCCCTAAAATTAGTCAATGAATCTCCTTCTCCTATGATTGAAGCACTTCTCAAGCAGGTGCCTCTGCATCTGTGCTGAGTGAGTGAGTTTGTGTGCAAGCCCTTCATGAACAAACTCTCGGTTTCCTACAACCCTTTGGCTTTCCTGGATGTGGATGTAAGCCCTGCTGTTTTTCAAAGACAAACATGGGGATTCATCACCCTGGTGCAAATCCCCTGGGCTGGGGACCTGGATGTGGGGCTTAGACCCCTTGCTCCTCAAGGGGTACCCCTACAGCTGTGATATTCCTCCTTTCATGGGTTGGGATACAACCGGCATTATGGGCAGTGTGGGTTCTGACTAGAACACATCTCTGCCTCTCCTACCCATCTTGATATGGCCTTTTCTTTGTATCCTTATTTGTAGAAAATCTGTTTTGCTATTCTTCAGGTCATTTTTAGAGATAGTTGTTCTACATTTAATTGTAGTTTTGGTGTGTCTATGGGAGGAGGGGACCTCAGGATCTTCCTACTCCAGCATCTTGGTCCAGAACCCATAAAAGAGAGAGTCTTCAAAGATACTGAGTTATCTCAGCAGAATAGAATTACTTCAAGATCAGAGCTGGCAGAAGGTGGCAGAAGGAAGTGCCTGTGGGAGCAGCTGTGCATTTAATTAATGGGTGGCAGAATAGCTGTTCTAACTTTTCACTTCTGACATTGGAGATTTCTCCTAAGCAAAAAACTAGGGTAGTAGCTATCTAAAATGGGAGTTTTGACAACAGAAATTTCTAGAACAAATAGTATAGATGGAGAAGTGCAACCCAGGTAACTTAGAACCACTAGGGAAAATGGACTGACTTTGTCAAACAGAAGCTATCCACACACCCTATAGAAAAGCACACTGGATGCTTGTCCTACTCTCCAGCTGGTAATTGTGCAATATACCTCAAGAATACTATTAAATATACTTTACACACTAATGGTATGCACTAGAGTGTATCATGGTCTAATATAAACAGACAACCAAAAGCATGATAGAGAGGCATCAAAATTACAAAAAGAAGCATTAACACCTGAAGAAAGTGATTTATGCAGAAAACTCAAGAAAACTTTAAAAGATGAATAATTAATATGCCCATGATTGTTCACTAGGATGTTACAGGTATTCTAAAATAGACTGTTTTGTATAAGAAACAATGATTATTTTTAGATATTGATTACATGATCATTGAAATAAAACATTCTTTACAGATTAAAATAAAATATCAAATCAACTACCTAGAAGATAAAGTAGAGGGAGGGATTTTTTAGAGAAACCAGTGCAAAGGTCAAGAAAACATAAAATGTAAGAAACAGTTAAGATAAACTGAGTATATATCTAGGTATTTGAAGACTCATTTCATAAGTATCCCACAATGATAGACATGAAAGAATGCAATGCTTAAGAAATAATAACATAAACAAACACATAATATTTACCTTTTGAAAGAGCCATTATAGTGACAAGCAGTAAAAATGAAAAACAAAACAAAACTTACCCACATCTTGCTAAGCAAGACATGAATATATTTAGAAAAAAACTAAGTTATCCACAAGGACTTTCATCTTTCTCCTTGCTGATAAGTAAGCATTTTCTGTAAGTTTAACCTTTCTTTCCACATAAGACATAGATATAAAAGAATCAGAAGAGGAAATTATAATTCATGGTGTGAACTCTGTGACAAAGGCAGAGGTCTGTTAAACTACCTCTAACGTTAGCGAGGTAGAAAATTAATTACTCTCTACATGAGGACATTTAGCATCTCACAGAAATGTTCCTTCCACAGTGAAATAAACAAGAATAAAAATGCATGTAGAAGAATCATATAAACCATGGTATAAGCAGGGACACAGGTGTCTACATGCCTAGGACATGGAAGATAAGTAATCAAGGAGGAAATGCAGAGCAGACAGACTTGTGGTCATCAGAGTAAAGGGTGGAGCCCATTGCACAACATTGTAACCAACAGCCTTGGTTCTGGGAAAAGAACTTAACTAAAATCTTGGTGAAAGGTATGCTGGAATTCTACCTCAGGTGGATTGACTAGAGAGAGTCACAGTGACTCAGCCCAGGACATGTAACTGATTCTAGAATTCAATCTGCTGCAGGATTCAGGCTGGAAGTTCAAGGAAAGAGATTCTCCCAGCTCAGCTTCAATTTTGGCATTTCTGAAAAACGAAACCATTCAACACAAAGCGTCACAGGATTATAATTGTGGACAAACATGAATATTTTCTGAAAGAAGTCCACTTTGCAAATGTGACCTGGTGTCCACATTCCTTTCAGAAGAGATATCCCAAACCTGTAAGCAGGTAAGTCATATAAGGTCAAACTATACACAAGGTCGGGTGACTTCTACCTGGTAAATTGGGAATCATGCAGGAGATGAGCTCTGAGCCAAGTAGCAGAGTCCAAGGCTCTTACCAATTAAATGTAGAATGAGGGAGAAGCAGTATTCCAGGCAGTAAAGCAATGTAAACAAAGGAGTAGTGACAAAAACAGACCAGGGCATAAGGAGGACTTCACATAACTTGGCTTGTTATAGTGAAAGACCAGACTGGAGAGTCTTGTGGAAAAAGACAAAAAACTAAGTGGTGTGTGAATAACTTGCAGGTAGTAGGGAGATTCAGGACAGTTCTATGTTTTTAAACAAAAAGTTGAATGTTCAGATTGCTGTTTGAAATGGCTCTGGAATCAATTTAGGGTAGAATAGAGAAATTTGAGGGAGGAGGCAGAAAGGTCCGACCCTTACTGACTTGTAATATGATTATGGGTTCAGGGGGATGGGAGATGAGGTCACTGTTAGCCTTTAATAGAGGGTTTTCATGGGAGCAATGGTGAGAGAAGCCCCTGGTCAAAGCTAGAAGATTGAAAAAATAGAGGTGGTTAGCTTTTTACTTTAAGACGCATATACCCATGTACATATAGTCACATGACGTCAAGATGGTTATCTTGCAGTTTTCCTCCCGGAGAGGTATGGGAGTAGATGAATAGGAAGATGAGTCTTTATGACCCTCAGATACGGTTTCTTATTCGAAGACTCCATACTTTAAAGGATGTGCATTAATTGGTAAAGGATTTTAGGTCATCGTAGATTTCCAATGGAGTCTTCCCACGTAGTTTTAACCATATTATGGTTCTCAAAATGTGGTATCCCTGGAACGGTAGCATCTATGTCATCTAGAGATTTTAAAAATGCAGATTCTCAGAACTCACCTCAAATCCCCTGAATCATAATCTCTGAAAGTGGGGTCCACAATCTATGTTTTAATTAGCCCTCTATAAAATTCTGAAGCACATTAAATTTGAGAATCACTGGTATAACTCATTCTAAAGACCATATCAACAGATATATTACATAGAAGAGCTGAGACCTAATATCAATCCATTCAAGGTATTATAATAATATATTTTTCAGCAATGTCACAATTAGAGACATTTGTGAATATATGTATTATATATAAAATCCAGTTATATGACACTACACAGCTCTATAAAGAACAAGCTTAAGTAAAATCATTTGCAATTTCAGGCATAATCAATTCCATAAAAACAACTCAGTCCAAAACCCATGACTTCAGTCTAATAATAGAAAAAATATCAGACAAATCCAAATTGAGGGATATTCTACAAAATATCTGACAATTATTCCTCAAAATTATCAAGATCTTCAAAAATAAGAAAAACTGTCACAGCCGAGAGGAGCCTAGGAGACATGAGAACTAACTGGAACAGAAAGAGGATATTCAGTAAAAAATAAGGAAATCTGAATCAAGTATACACTTTAGTTAATATTAATACGTCAACACTAGTTCTTTCATTGTAACAAATGCACTCTAGTGATATAAGATGTAATAGAGAAAATTGGGTGTGGGGTATACAGAAACTCTTTTCATAATTTTTCTGTAACTATAAAACTGTTCTAAAATTAAAAGACTACTGAAATAAACAATGAGATAAGAATTCAAGTTAAAAGTTAGAAAAAAGAATAATAGAATAAACTCACAGTATGCAGAACTCAATATTACAAACAAAAGTAGAAAATGAAAGAATACTTAGAGAAGAAAACTAAAGTCATAATTTTTTTCTTTGAAATAAAGATTAAAATTGAGGAAATCAAGCAAAATAGAGCTAAGATAAAAATATCACACATATAAACAATATTGGAAATGAGAACAAGTGATCTACAGAGTGAAAGTGATGAGACATCTCTGAACACCTTTTTTGCCAATAAATTAAAAAATAGATGAAATTGAGATAATCTTGACAAAATATAATTTTAATCCATAAGTACAAAGAAAAAATCAAAGCATTATGTTTTAATTACATTTCTTTAATGATTATTGAATACTATACTACTGCAACATTAAGAAATTTAATAATTTAATAAGCAATTAAGTAATGCTACAGCCTGTAATGGAATTTAATAAGCCATTTAAGACTTTACAAAAAACAAATATCAGATTCAATGATTTTACAGGGGAGGGCTATTAAATATTCAAAGAAAAAATATTTGTTGATTTTTTTAAATTTCTAATGGTGTTGAAAGTGATATTGTCTTTGTCTCCAGTAGGAGGAGGTAAAACCTAAGGATTTCTGAAGGAAGCAGCAGAGAAGAAACATTGAAGCTAAAATGTAAACTAGACTTCAAGATTTATTATAACTCCAAACACCTTTGTGAGACATACTCCAAGCCTTAAGGAAATTCAAAGATTTGCTTTCTAGGTCAGGTGTTTTCTGACCATTTTAAAGTAAAAATATTTCAATTTTGTGTCTGAGGAAAAGTTGTGGTAGCCAAGCAATGTTAATGAATGGACTGAGGGCAACTACAAAGTACCACTGTACCTCCTCTTTCCTTCTCCTCCTTCTCCCCCGACCTGTGCCCCCTGCACCCCCCGCCCTGGCACACGCGCGTGCGAACACACACACACACACACACACCAGGGCAGACTTAATCCCCTCTCTATCCCATAGGTTGTTTTCTTTTTTTAATTTAATTTAACTTATTTATTTTTTGTACAGCAGGTTCTGATTAGTTATCTATTTTATACATATTAGTGTATACATGTCAATCCCAATCTCCCAGTTCATCCCACCACACCACATAGGTTTGAGAAGGGACAATAGATCTATTTTAATTTCAATCTTTTTCTTTTCAGGAAAAAATATCACCTTTGACCATTAGGTGACATCAAAGAGCTATGTAATATGCTCAGATGATTAAATGCAAAGTAAAAAACTTTAAAAAGTCATGCAATAAATTATCTTTCTTTAGTTAGGCAGGTAAGCACTCTGTATCTGGATTGAAATAATATCAAATAGTTTTTTTTTAATTTCCTGAATGATAACTTGTTAATCATTAAAGATTATAGCAAAATGCTTCAGTTAAATTCTACAATTAAGTATATGACTTTATCATATGAATTACTTTATCTTTGCTGAAAAATAGCGTTACTAATTTAATTTGTCTAGACATTTCTATCATCAGTGGATCAGGTCCTGAACATTTAAAATCATTAGGTACTAGACATAAAAATTCACAAATAAATTTCTTGTCTACACATGTGTCCCTATTCATTTCTTTAAGTTTATATCAAGGCTATGAGGTTAGGGATGAATAGCTAATTCAATTTCAATCAATTAAAAATTATTAATTTATGGCCAAGTATATTTCAAGTACTGCAAGATGCTGATTATACAGTGATGTCTATCCTTGCCCTCAAAGAATTCGCAACTGAGAGCGAAGACAAAAATGCAAATAGGCAATTAAAATACGTGCTGAGAAAATACAACACTGATCTCATGAAAATGAAACACTGTCCAAAAGACGTCAGAGAAGGGTCATCTAACAAACAGTGGAGGAGAAGTGGTGCCAAAGCAGGGAAAGGCCAGCAAGAGCAGGGATGGACTGGAATAATATAAAATGAGAATATTCCATGTGAAGGAAATAACATGTGTAGGGATACAGGAATGAGTCTCATGCAGGAATAAGAGTCTCATGCATTCTTGAAACCAAAAGAAATTTGTACCCTTGAGAAAAGGATGGGTGTGGGAGATGGTGAGAGATGCGGCCAAAGGAGTCAGCAATGCTCATATCATGCAACGATTTATAGGTGAGATTAGGTGATTGACTATTAGTGTATAAGCAACGAGGAGCCAGTGGAAAAAAAGGATGTCAATCAGACAGATATTATGATGAGCTTTGAATTTTTGAGCGATTGCTTGGGCTAAAGTGTGGAACACAGATTGGATAGGAACAATATCAGAGGCAGTGAGAGCAGTGAAGAGACTAGACAGTTCCAGTAAGATGGTGGTGGCTTACCTAGAAAGGGGACATATGGTAGGTAGACTCAGAAACATTTAATGCTATATTGGCTGTTGAGGAAAGAGATAGTGTGGTATGCAAATATCTGGACTAAGCAATCAAGAGATGATCTACATAAATAAGAGCAAGGCTCACGCAGAAGGTAATATGCTCCTTTTAGACACACTAAATCTGAGATGCCTCTAAGGCTTTCCTGACCCTCTCCTCAGAGTTCTCCACCTCAGAGAAAGGCACTAACATTCACACGTGTGTTATTTGCCTTACTTTCCATATCCAAATGATTACAAGGCTCAATATATAAATTCCTTTCTAAAGTCTCTTTAGGTAGGCAGAACCTAGGTCACATGCCTCACTGCAGTAGCAAAGGGAACTCAAAAAGTAAAGTTTTAGGCTTTTACCTTGAGAAGATGAGCCATAATATAAGAAGTTATAAAAATATAGAGATATCATTCCAAAGAAGATAAGTACCCGCCCCCACACACACACATATAACAAATACATGCTACAATGGCTCGGAAGGAATTCCTGAAAATATCAACATATAAGAGAAGGTTAAGGAAGCAGAACTATCTAAGGAAACCAGAGGGATATGAGGAAAACCAGGATGATGTGCTATTAGAGACGATATTTGAAAAGAGTGTTCTGGAAACAGAGGATTGGTATATCAAATGCTGCAGAGAAGTTTAATAGGGCACAGACTGAGGAGTATCCATTGGGGACTGGCCAGAAGGAGGTCATTAGTCACCATGGAGGTGTCAGTTTCCAGGGATAATGAGGTAGAAGGCAAATTATAGTATATTAGGGAGTGAGTGGGAGGTAAGAATACAAAGAGAGTAAGTATAGGATGTTATTTCAAGAAATTTTGGAAGAAGAACTAGCAGTATATATGGGATTAAAAAGGCTCTGCTATTATCATTTCTTCCAAAGGGAGAGACTTCAACATGTTAGATGGACCCAATCGAGATGGAAAGGTTGAAAATGTTCAGATGAGGACATTAATGGAGCAAAGTCCCTGTTGTGATACTCAACAGAGTTTGAAGACCCAACTTTAAGAAGGAAGACGGTTACTAACTCTACTGAAAAGGCAGGGAAGGATCAAAGTAAAATACGGGTGAATGAATTTGCAGGTTTGCTGGCAAGAACAGTGAGAGTGGATTTGGTGCAGTCAGGTTTTTGTTAAGCAGAGGGTAGAGAGCATTTGAAATAGAGGAGTGGAATGTAGGAAATACATTCATTTCTGTGGGCAGCATTCACAGTCCAGATAAGTTTGGAGCACAGAAAGGTACAATGGCATCAACTGCATGATTTTATGATTTTCTTCTGTAGGGTTCAGTAGTCTAGTTGTTGGGATAGAAAATTCAGACCAGGGTTGTCTAAAGGGACTTTTTGCAATGATGAAAATGTTCTACTCTGTGCTGTCCAATACAGTGGCCTCCAGCCACACATGGCATTTAGCACTTGAAATGTGGCCAGAGTGACAGAGAAACTACGTTTTTAATATCTTCATTTTTATTACTTAAAATTTAAGTTTTAAATAAACACAGGTAGCTAGGGGCTACTTTATTACACAGTGCAGATTGGGAACTGGGATTTTGCAATTTAGCTTGAAAGGACAGTGGAACTAGGAAGTTCAGAACATTGGCAATAGAATGGCTGAATGGATAATGGATTCTAGGTGACTTAGAAAGTAGTTAATGGAAAGAAGGAGAAATATTGGTGTTACAGAAGAAGATGCCCCTTAACGTACAACTGCAGTTGTAGAAAGAGCTAAACGAAAGAGCTATAGAAGCTGAGGAGGTTAAGATTAAAAAAAAAAAAAAAACTAACATATTCAAATTTAGCCTTTTAGAAGTGGAACAATTCTAGATAATCAACATTTATTATCTTAAAGCTGAGGTAAACCTTACGAATATGTTGCAGAAGTGAAGTGGAAAGAGAAATGTTGGGGGGGAGGGATGAATTAGGAGCTTGGGATTAACATACACACACTACTGTATATAAAATAGATAACCAACAAGGACCTACTGTATAGCAGGGGGAGCTCTACTCAATATTCTGTAATAACTTATATGGGTAAAGAATCTGAAGAAGAATAGATATATGTATAACTGAATCACTTTGCTGTACACTTGAAACTAACACAATATAGTAAACCAACTATACTCCAATAAAATAAAATTAAACACATATACAGTATTGGTACTGTGTATAGACAACAGATGGGAACATACTATATAGCACAGGAAACTCTACTTAATACACTGCAGTGTCCTAAATGGGAAGGAAATCCAAAAGGGAAGGGATATATGTATACATAAGGCTGATTCATTTTGCTGTGCAGAAGCTAACACAACATTGTAAAGCAACTATACTCCAATAAAAATTAATTTAAAAAATTAAAAAAAAGAAGTGAAGTGGGGCTTCCCTGGTGGCACAGTGGTTGAGAATCTGCCTGCCAATGCAGGGAACATGGGTTCGAACCCTGGTCTGGGAAGATCCCACATGCCGCGGAGCAACCAGGCCCGTGAGCCACAACTACTGAGCCTGCGCATCTGGAGTTTGTGCTCCGCAACAAGAGAGGCCGAGACAGTGAGAGGCCCACGCACCACGATGAAGAGTGGCTCCTGCTCGCCACAACTAGAGAAAGCCCTCGCACAGAAATGAAGATCCAAAACAGCCAAAAATAAATATAAATAAATAAAAATTAAGAAGTGAAGTGGAAATAGTAATGAGGAGGTGGAAGAATTGAAGTTGTGGCTCTTGACTAATTGGGTGATGCTCCTAACTCTCCCTGTTGGGGAGCAGGTAGAAACACATTGAACTGGTTTTGATTATTTACAAGACTGCGGAGGGGTTGCTATTTGCATTTAAGGGCAAGTCAAGAATTCCCAGTATCCCGAGGTAAATAAAACAGACTCAAGCATAAAAAATTTACTTTCATAATGCCAATAAGACCCCACAGAGAATCAATGCCTGGGATTTTGGATGAGTCATGTAAGAATGTTGAATTACCTCCTGATAGAACTTGGAGGCAAGAGGAGGATTTTGAGAAAGAGGTCATCATCCTCAGTGACTTAGTTTAAGATATTAAGAGTTTAGTAGATGACAAAAGTGAGAAGGGGAGACAGTCACATATCAAATGGTGTTAAGTTCCAAAGGATAAGACATTTGACACTGAATGAAAAATTAGAAGCTTGTAAGCACACTAGAAAGTGAGGAAAATATTAACCCACTTCTGGACCATGCATGAAAAAATTAGTCATACTGCCTTAGATGGGTTACAGGGGAAACGTGTGTCCTTCGGGTGATAACAAAATTTCTTTCAAAGTATTTGAGGGCATTCATTTAAAAGGCTGACAGTAAAGGAAAGTTATTTATATTTAATGTGAAATTATAATTGCATGGAGCAGCAGTCTTCAAACTGATAGGTACATCGGTAAGGGCTCATGAAAATGTTCTGAGGGCTATGAGACACAGGCACGTTTAAGAAATCGGTTTAGAAATACTCGGCTTTCAAATGTACACTTCCTTAAACTGTTGTGCTCAGAACATATAGTGGAGGTACCTATCATGCTGGTCTTCCTTTCTCATCTACTCTTTCACAGTAACATTCTTTCCAGTGAAAGGAAGATAAAGGCATACCTCTATTCAATCGAAATCTAACCATGGTATGTTTCTCCAAAATGGAAAAAAAACACAAACTTTGGGGTACAAGAAAAAGAATTAATTCAGGCTGTAGGTGTCAGCAAAGCCTCTTTTAACCAAGACAGCATAGATCACACCATGCTTATCATTAAAAGAAGCATTTTCAATACAATTTCACCTTTTATATAACTACTGACATAATAAGTAAAAATGTATACTTTTGATCAAATATGTAAAAATAACTCAAACTATAAATATATTTTAAAATTTAGGGAAGCATTTATGCTCACTGAAAAAATTTTAAAAACACAGTTTCAGTGTACTAATATATTCCTATCATACTTGAGGAAAGATATACAACAAATTGTTGTTATCCTATACAGAAAAGTAAGTTTCCATCAAGATGAGATTTGAAAAATCAAACCAAAACACAAGAGAATTTTTCTGAATTTATAATATTTTCCTTGGAGAATTTCATAGAAACTAGAGAGAGAAAAGGAAACTTAAAATTAGTAATGAAAGATAATGTCTTTCCTTCAGATAAATTCTATATCTATACAATGAGATGAATTAAATGTTTTAGAAACATTCTCAAAGTAAGATTACATAGATAAATGAAATCTAATTTTATAATTTTAATATTTATATTTACAATTTTAATATTCTTTATTTGGAGGAAATTTTTCCTTATACATAATTCAATCCTTCCTGATTGATGCTTAAATGTAGTATTTTTTTTCCTGTCTTGATCACTCTCCTTCATAACTAATCTGGTCTTCTGTTTGAATCAATCTATCATAGATATATACTTAGATCGATAAATTGCTTAGAGTTATCTTAGAATTTGAGTCCTCTGAGACTTTTTATTCAAGTATAGTTCCCAAGGTCCATTTTCCTCGTATCCATAGACATCCCTGTCAACAGATAATTTTCTTAGAGCAATTATTTGTTTTCTAATATTTTACAGGACATGCCACATATTTAATAGTACATGTTTTGAATAAATAGATCTTCCTTTACAGAAGAAGTATACAAAATAGGGAATCATTTGATTATAACACTTTATATATTGTTTAAATCTATATTTTTTATTCTACTTCATAACACAATAGTCTGATATAAGACAGATTGAGATCAGGAGCCATAAGACCACATCCCACACTGAGGTGAGCAACCTTAATTGTAATTGTTACATTGTAAAATAGGAAGACTTATGCAGGTGATACTATTGTGGTCTGAACTGATTAAAGTTCTCTTTGTAAATATAATGAAAACTAGGCAAGAAGAAATTGTGTAAGGAGGAAGTGTTATGCATCTAGATTAGAATGTTCACTTGTAAAAGAATTACTCTGATCTACTGTACTAGGTGTAGAAATTTGCTACTATGCTGACGATTTGGAGACAAATTGCCATTCAGCCTTACCAAAAGATTATATAGAGGGGTTGAATTACAAAATGTCATGCTGAGGAGTAATCTACAACATCTTATTATAGATCTTTAAGACTGTCAGAATCAGGCATCTCAGATGTTGTAACGTGTGCTAAGGCAGATGCTCCAAAGTTTACCTTCCCTGTTCCTCCATCTCTTTCCACAACTCCTACTCTTGATGTTCTTTTCTTCTAAATTTCTACCTCTTACATATTGAATTTCTTTCCCTTCTATTCCCGTCTCCCATATTTTCAAGTTTGGACCCAAAGGCAGAGGTAAGCTTATTTAGGAATGTCATCACAATTTAGCTACTCACCAAACAAAATAACTGATCTGTAAACAGGTAGTTACAGAAGGGGAATTTGAGGATGAAGCCTCAAGGAATCAAGGAAGATTTTGGAATTTGGGGGACAAAGCATAGTACCAATGTCATCTGGTTAGTAAAAGGAAAGAATGGATTTGAACCCTATGGGCCACACGATGAGATTGAGACAAAAATACATTTTAAGATGGAAAAAACTAAGTTCAAAAGCAACACCTTGGTGAAACTGATTTCTGATTGAGATTGCTAGAGTCCTCAACAGCTGCTGTGGTTCCTTGTCAGCCATTTACTGGTGAGGTATGATCCATGGTTGCTTTCAACCATATTTAACAACTGTATATGTTTTGTAAATATAAGTGTAACTATCACTTTTAGAGTTAAATTTTTTAAATGAAAGTGTCTTTTTTCCTCATTATCTAAAACAATTGATCCATGTCCTTATAAAGTAAGTACATAATAGTATTACTTACTATCTGTAACAATAATCATTTTACTGTGTCTCTGTTTCTTTCTTAAATATTAAAGAATTAAATACATTTTTTTTCTGAGCTTAGTTTGGCCTCAAATCCTGAAAACGCTAAGTATTAATAAAGTTTGCCAAATTATATTTTAACTGTGTGAACTAGTGTATCAATACTAGAAGCTCAGTAGTAGAATTGAATTTTATTAGGCTATGTAATTTTTTTAGGCTACTAATTTGATTAGGCAATTTTCTAGCTCTTTTTTTTTCATTATTGTAAGATTCCAAACTTAAACGGCACATGTGAAATAATTACAGTTCCCCTTTAGATTAAAATATAGTTAATCTATGTTATAGATTCAAAGAGTAGTTTGTTCTTTTTTTATAATTATCCATTTAATTTTGGCTGAATAAAGATATTGATATTGGAGACCACATGTCACTGAAATACGCCTAACAAATTATTTCCTTGTTCTAAGTCTGCCTTTGAATAATTGACAGTGAGTTCAGAACATTTCTAGGAAATGCATTGTGTTTATTTTCCAAGCATTTTATCTGTGACATCTTAATTACCTAATGGTCATTTTAACTCCCCTTATGATTTCAAATTTGTGATTTTATGCCAAAAGCATAAAGTATTTTCACCACCATTTATCTATATTTTAACCCTTTTAAATAAAACTAACATCATTTCATAAAGAAATATCCATAAGCTTGACATGTTTAGAGATCATAAAGCAATTAGTGTACTTTGAACTTTTACGCATCAAAACGCTAACTTTAAATCAGTAGAGGTAGCAGAAATCAAAAAAAGAAAAATAAATTTGACTTCTTAAAATAAGAATAGCCCTAAAAAGTTCAGCATATTGATATAATGCATAATGACCTTTTTATTACTTAAGAATATTTAAATTATTATTGGGTAATCACATTTTATTTCTTTTAACCATCAAAGTTTTATTTATTGGCTAGAAAGTCAAGCTTTTAGGTATTTAGGGTGCATTAAATGAACAACACTGATAAAGATGTTTGTTTTTTGGTACTTATACATTCTAGAGGAATGTGGGCAGAAAGTAAACTTTTAATAGACTTATTTAAAATTATACATTAGGATAGAAGATGGTACAGGCTATCAAAAAGAAAAAGAAAGAAAAGAAAGAAAAGAAAAGAAGGGAAGGGAAGGGAAGGGAGAGGAAAGGAGAGGAGAGGAGAGGAGAGGAGAGGACAGGAGCGGAGGGGAGGGGAGGGGAGAGGAGAGGAGAGGAGAGGGGAGGAGAGGAGAGGAGAGGAGAGGGGAGGGGAGGAGAGAAGGCTAAAGGGGGTCAGTATGTTGCGATGGCCAAAGGAGAATAAAGCTGAGGAGAACTCATTGTGAGAATGTGCAGGCCATATAGAAGGCATTTGCTAAACGGCACATGTCTTCCTTTTTGCTACCAATTTATTCATGATTTCAAGAAACAAAGTACTTCTGTAAAATTAGGTCTAACACCAGTGTAAATAATGTTTTCTGAAAGAATAGATTTGATCACTTGGACGTACTTCAAAGGTTATCACTTTTATTTTGTTATTTCCAAGTTCCAAGATTAAGTACATGCATTTGGAATAGCATTTGTTTAGTTTTAGACAAATGATAAAGGGTTATTCCTGTTTACATACCACCCTAACGTAGTTTAAAGCTAATTTTGAGTGACAGATTTTTGGCCAAGGGCTCAAGTCACATTTTAATTATGATATCATCAGCTGGGTTTATCTATGCAGTTCAACTATTTACAACAAAATAGTTAACTGGTTTTCATAGAAAGCTGTCTAAAACTTCAAAAAGTTACTATATAGTATACTACAGATTATTTCTTGTCTTTTCCTGTTTTTCTTTGCACGTCTTCTTATTTTATTTTCCTACTTTCCTTTATCGGCTAGCACACATACCAAGACTCTATCATCATTGAATGATAGAATAATTGCAGGATTCTTGTTGATGGGAATAATATGCACTGGAAGGACAAATATATACTAATAGCTGTTATTTGCACAGTGTTGGAACATTTGTTTCAGACCCATAAGCTGATCCTTAATTACAGATTGGAAGTTGCTGTCTCTGACGTACAAAAGGATGGTATATCTCAATCCAAGATAATATTTCCATGTTTTAAATATATTTATTTACATATCTATTTAAAAATATCACATCCTTTTAGCTGCAACACACCTTGAGGGTTACAAGAATGAATAATAATGTTTAACCTGTCAAAGAAAGAAAGAGAGAAAGAGAAAGGAGGAAGGAGGGATGGAAGGAAGGAAGGAAGGGAGGAAGGGAGGGAGGGAGGGGGAAGTATAAAGGGAGACAGGCAACAGTGCAACAGTCAACATTGCAACATTGTGCAACAGTCATTGTTATAGACATTATAACCCTATAATACCTTAAATACCTTAACAGAGGTCCAATATACTATAAAAATTTAGAGTGAGTATAAATTACTTTCAGCTGAAGCAAGCAGGGAGGGTTTGTGGATGAGGACATAGCATTCTTCAAGGAGAGGGAAAGAGTGAGGAATAATTAATTTAAAGTTATTGGGCACCTCTACATTCCAGATATATTTCTAGGTCCTTTCCTTTTACAAATCTTATTTCACTTTATCTTTATAACAACCCCAGGAGTCATCATCATCTTCATCTCCACCTTTCAGGTAAAGTAAATAAAATTCAAAAAATCTAACTCTTCAAAATCACACAGTGAGTTTTCTCTTCTTCAGAGACTATTATTTTATGAGAATATCTTAATGAGACACCATAAAATCACATCCTGTGTGACCATAGAAAATTGAGACCCCTCTGGAATATTGCTGATGGCTTTTCTAAACATTTTTAATCCTCATTCTGAGCAAGTGCTCCTGGCACCAACTCTGGCAATTGCATCTAAATTTCACCAGTCAGAATGGCCATCATCAAAAAATCTAGAAACAATAAACGTTGGAGAGAGTGTGGAGAAAAGGGAACCCTCTTGCACTGTTGGTGGGAATGTAAATTGATACAGCCACTGTGGAGAACAGTATGGACGTTCCTTAAAAAACTACAAATAGAACTACCATATGACCCAGCAATCCCACTACTGGGCATATACTCTGAGAAAACCATAATTCAAAAAGAGTCATGTACCAAAATGTTCATTGTAGCTCTATTTACAATAGCCCAGAGATGGAAACAACATAAGTGTCCATCATCGGATGAATGGATAAAGAAGATGTGGCACATTCATATTGAATTCTTCTTAATGTATTGTTTTCTTCCAAGCATGAACACATGCTTCCTTTACTCATTCAGATATCATTTACACAAGGCTGTTGAATTTGTTAGAATTTCATCACCACTTAATGATTTCAGAAGAGGACTTTGGTGTAGGGGAAAGAAAAAATAAAAACACCAAAACTGAATATTACTCTAAGTATCCCTAAAGACTATTAGCTAAAATCCAAGACAGTCTTCACAAGATATGACTCTTCTTGACCCCAACATGCTCTCCTATGCTGTAGTTTGCCACTTTTGAAATCAGTTACCCATATTCTGTCATATCTAGCTAGATTCAAGGTCCCCAAAACCTTGTCTTGAGGTGCCCAATGGAAGTCAAAAATCAGCTAGCAGGTAAACATGTTTCTCACACTTAAAGGATATTCTTTTATATCATTTTGCTGAACAGTTCAACACCTCTTTAACCTAAACTTTATCAGTCAAGATTTTGTAAAAATAAACAAGGCGAAACAGGTTTTTAGGAGTGACAATGGAATGAAGAAATGTCTGCATTGTATTTTGTATCAAAGACAACTTTTATATCTTGCCTGAAGATGCCAGTATACAGAGCTTGATGCTGAACTAGGATCTATTTTATTCCATATCTCATTTTTTACTATGTTTCTTTCACATAAAGTTAAGTATATTTCAGTAGTTTTGGAAAGAGAGTCATGAATGAAGAGAAGGGAGGAAATTGAAGGCAAGTTTTAGAAAAAGCAATCGGCTAGTTGAATGAAGCACAGGTTATGTTAAGGAGGGTATTGTAAGAACTGATTGGAAAGATAATTCAATTTCACTCCAAATATGAATAACTAATAGTAAGATGTTTGGACACAATTCACCAGGCACCATGTAGCCAACAAAGTGGAAACTTGGGAAGATAAAAGAAGCAAGAGATAAAAGTTCCACAGCCTAATGTAAAAAATGGAGTTGCATCAATTGTGTCCATATAACTAACCTGGAACAATTACTTATTCATCCACAGCATCCCACGTAACTGCCCACCCATGCCATTGCCTTAGTTCCAACTTTTGAATATACTCTTCTATATATTGTCTAGACACTAGTGCAATATTCTCTTTTGGGATTTAGTAACTGTTCTACCTTTGCCCTAGTAGACTGGAGGATTCAGACTGTCCTTTACTTCCCGATATTGCCCCTGACTAGCTACCCCAACTGCCTTGGATAGAAAAATGAATAACAACCAAAACAGTATGCCTTATCTTTAGAAAAGTTTCATTAAATTAGTGTGCTTAAATGTTTACTTAATTTTTTATCTCTAACCACATGCTCTACTTTTTCCCATAAATTTTCAGTAAGGCACCAAAGATGAAATTATCTTTGTTTTTTCTATTATATCTTCTCAGGAGGACTTCTAGTTTTCCTCAGAGTGGTTCTGTGTGCCCTATTGATTCATTATATTACTTGTCCAGTTGCTTTACCTATTTTAACCGTAGAATGAACTGGGCTCAGACAGAGGTATGTATCCATGATTTTACTTATAATTTTAAGTTCTCCCCCTCATTCTCTGGTTCTTTCAGACCTCTTACTTACAACAGCAAAAATTGGAGATGGAACTTTTTGATTTTAATTCAGCATAATGTGCACAATCATACAAAAAAATCAGGATTACCTTTTCTACATTTTCCTTCCCAGGGTATGTGTTAACAATATGGCATTCATCTTCTCACCATCCAAAACATTCATGAAGCCTCTGCAATGGCTGCTTTGATTAAAAGCTTCCAACAGAATGAGAACATCTCGATTAGATTAGAAAGGCCTATTCAGGTATTGCTAAACTATCTTTCTAAAAGAGTATATATATGTTTTTTTTCCTTTGTTTCCTATGTGAAGAAGGTAGTAATAGGGACCTGTAATAGTATAGTCAACCAAGACACATATGCTCTTGATCTCTTGGTTTTTGTAATATTTCCCAATTTCAAGACATTGGACAATTATTAACTAAATTCCACATATTTTTAAGTTAGCAAACTCACAGTTCGTGGAGAGTCTGAATTTCCTAAACTTGTCTTGGCAATCCAGGTGCAGCCGGTAGGCCACAGAGTTTTTTCTAAGAAAAGTATGATCAATGTACAATGTTTTGTATTGTGTGAGTTTATGGATATACTTCTATAAAAAAGATCAGCTTAATCTCTGCAATGTTTGCCAGATATTTGTCAGATGTGTTTTAAGAGTTAAAGAATATTCTAAGTGCATTAATAACTTTTAATCTACTCTGTTTGCCTGTGCAACATGATTTTATTGTTATATTACATGAATAATTCTATTACTGTAATAATATTGTATAAAATTCTGTTGCTATTATACTATTACAGCCAGAATATTCTTCTGAATACTTAAGGGACACAATATAAGTGCTGGAACATTGTCTCTATAAGCAGTCAATTTTATCAAAAAAATTTTTGACCTCTGTTCTTAGGGACTATGATCTCAGTATTTTAACTGGTCTTCTTTCATGTGTTTGTTCATTCATTCAAAAATAACATATTAGTGGAATCTGTCTGCATAGTACTTGACATCTACTGACCAATTACTAATTTATTTTTTATTACCATCTGAATTATAATTTTCTCAGCTAAGAGATAATATAGCCTATAAACTACACTAGTTCCTGGAAAGGTAATGTTCTATATCATGCCTTACAAATTATAAAAACCCTTGCTTTGTGGTTTATACCACATTTGTATTATAACATGACCAAAGAATATTCTGTCTTGGTTACTCTCAGCTTATTAACAAAAACTTCTTTTCCTCACTGGGAAGTCATCATTTCTTTCAGAATAGCCAGTGGAAAATCATTTGTCGACCTAGATATGGACAACGTACACCACTAAAGGGCCAGGAAGTCACTATAAAAAATGAAGACTGTGTGGAACTTGTAACAACAGAAGATGAGAATATGTGATAATAATAATTTTTTAAAAATCCGAGTTGCATCAAAAAGGCTTCTTCCAAATTATTTCTTCTAGTATTTCCCAAAAATTTCAAAGAGATGTAATTGATGTCATAAAAGAAAGAGTTTCTTTATCAAATATGTTTTTGAAATACTACATTCTATAATGTTTCTCTAGGAAATTTATAAACACCTTAGTGACTTAAAGGCTCTGAAAACTCCTATAGTTTAAAAAAAAAGCCTTTGATAGTCTTTAAACAACACTTATCAAATGTATTTGATCATAGTTTTTATCCCCCCTTACCTGGTAACATTTTGCAAAGTGCTATTTAGTTTGCAAAAATGCAGAGTCAGATTTATCAGTTGAGTACTGCAGGGAAAAATATAAGTAACAATCTCAAGACTGTTGGAAAACAACTGATTGTCACACAATTTTTAAAATTTATTTTATTCAGGATCCTTGAAGTAGAATAACCCTCACTGCCAAGAAAGAAGGCCCTTCTTGTGTCAAAACTTGTAAGTCTCCAAGGGTTATAGTTTCTAATTCAACCTTCTTGGAATTTGAAGGATACCCCATCTTACACTAATTACTTTCAGAGTTATAAGGATAAGAATACCTTCCATGGTGAATGCAATATGTAAATACTCTTTTAGTGAGTTCTTTTCATAGATTTGAGAAGCCATATTTTTTCAAATAAAACACTTCCTGAGCAATGTTTTTTACATGATCAAAAGCCAGAAAGTCATAAAAATAGGTATGATTGCAGGGCACTTCAATTTTCAAATTAATTAATTATATGAGCATTATTATTGTATAATATGAAAAGAACTCAGAAAATAAAATTCATAGAACTTATTTTTCATTTCCTATCTATCTATGGAGATACATTCACTTCTCTATCTGGCACACATACCTCCAAGCATGGTGCTAGGCATTAAGATTAAGACAAAAAAGATTCTTGCTCATACTTTTACATGTACCTGTCCAGTTTTCCCAGAACCAGTTATTGAAGAGGTTATCCTTTCTCCACTGTACATTCCTGCCTCCTTTATCAAAGATAAGGTGACCATACATGTGTGGGTTTATCTCTGGGCTTTCTATCCTGTTCCATTGATCTATCTTTCTGTTTTTGTGCCAGTACCATACTGTCTTGATTACTGTAGCTTTGTAGTGAATTGAGATAACTTCTATCCACATTTGAGTAAGGTTTATATTGTCTAAAACTTCAAATTTCTACTTTTAAGTAGCTCTCTGAATTCCTTTTGGAGATATTGATTTCCTCTATTGTATGTAGTCTTAGTGTGAGGGCATGTACACATACCTGGTTTCCCACTAAGGAAGCTCAAAGAACAAGATCCTAGTTCTTCATGCTTTATTATAGCCAACATGACCCAAGCTTGACAATCAGATCTTCTCTCCTGGAATTGTAAATCTTTACTGAGTAACCCCAATGTGAAGAGAAGTTTAGATATTATGGTCCAGACACTGTGTAGGGTTCAGACTATTCCAGCTAGCTGCCCTTGCTGTTCTATCTTCTACCATTCGGAGCTACCTTTTAAATTCTCCTTGAGTTCTGAATCCTCCTCTCCAATAACATTTTGCTTAAGATAGCCAGAGCTGGTTTCAAGGGTTTGTAACCAAGGACCAAAAACATCAGGTGTTTGAAAAGCCCCTGATTCCTTAGTTTTAGAACAAAAATAGAGAAATTTAGATGCAAAGAGAAAAATGACAAAGCCTAAAAGTGGTGAAATTTCAAATTAGGCACTTACCTAGTCTTTCTCTGACCACATAGGTGTTATTATTTCACCAATAGCACCAAGAACTGAATAATGTTATGTTACCCAGGCCCTCCCATAACATTACACCCCCTAAAAATCCACACAATCCAGTCACTTTCCTTTGCTACATCCACCAAATTCTAGGTGTCCTATGTCTCTCACTGACATAATTCTAAAATCTTCTAAGTTACTGAGTCTGAAAAACCAAAAAAAAAATTATTGAGTATGGAAAATCAAGTTAGATCTTGATAAGGAGTAATTAGGTGAAATACTACCTTTACCAAAATTTAGGATTTAAAACAGGTGAAGTTATGATTTTTGGTAAAACCCCATTATTATATCACCCAAACACAGCTACATAGGACTTCTCTATTATATGTCTTTTTTTTTAACATCTTTATTGGAGTATAATTGCTTTACAATGTTGTGTTAGTTTCTGCTGTATAACAAAGTGAATCAGCTATACATATACATATATCACCAAATCCCCTCCTTCTTGCATCTCCCTCCCACCCTCCCTATCCCACCCCTCTAGGTGGTCACAAAGCACCGAGATGATCTCCCTGTGCTGTTTGTTTCATAAATTTTGTAGACTTACATATCTTCAGTAATAGTCCAAAAATTTCTATATTTATAGGCCCCTTCATTTAGAATATTAGATGAAAGAGAATAATGTCACAAAATTAAGCAAAGTAACTGAAAGTGATGAAAAAATCAATGACTATAAGTTAATCAAATCTTATGGTGGAATAAAAAAAAAAGCCACAACTAAGGAAGATAAAAAATTAGAGAAATGCCTTTTCACAAATGTAACTTCATAGTTCATTTTACTTCTTTTTATTCCCCTTTGTGTATTTCTCCCCCTCTTTTCTTTCACTGCTTCTTTCTCTCCTTTATTTTAGAAATTTTCCTTCCTTATTTCTGTTAACACTGGTGTACAAAATGATCAAGCCTAATGGGCATGTGGTCTCAAAAACCTTAACCTCTAACTAACTAAAATATGAATAATTATCAATAAAACTGAAAGTCTTGATTCACTACTTTTTGAAAAGTTTTGATAACTTTTTTGACTGATATAGAGTGCTTTCATATTTAAAAATCTTATTAAATTGTCATATTCACCATATTGTTTTCAAGATGCCAAGAGATTGAAAATTTCTTGATTTACATTTATTTTGAAACCCCTTTACACAAGTTATTGGTTTTGTGCCATAATATCAGTAATATTCCAAAATACTTAAGGAAATTATTCCTATGACAATTCTCATTCTCCAATGTAAATTTACTTAAGTCAATGAAAAAGAGCTTTGACATTTTATTCAGGCGGTGCCTTCATTCTTGTGTTTTGCTTTCTTGCTCATTGCTTTCCTCTTTATTTATTTTTTTTCAGAATCATTCATCAGAGAAAAGCTTGACCTCATTTCTGATGGCTTCCTTGGTATTCATCTCCTTCCTTATTACCTTCTGTCCCCAAATCAACAGCCCCAAACAAAATCTGCAAACTTGGCTTGATTAAAATATTTCCATTGAATGGACTCTGAAAGACTGTAAAATGTCTCAGGACCTCAGTTTCAGAAACTTTGAAGGGTCCATGATTTTATCCTACTTGTAACAAGATGGCCTGCCACAGTTCCAAGGATACCAGCAGAAGACTGCAACTCCTGAACAGAAGACTAAAGCTTTACTGGACGCAAGCAACCACAGGAGAGTATCAGCATTTGCACTCATTTCCCCAATTTTTACAGTGTTGTATGAAAAGGCACTGTATTACGGGGAAGAACTCTAAATGTAGGGAACTCAAATTTTTATAATGACCAGTAAGTTTACCAGACTTTTACCCTGCAATGAAACATGATCTTTGTTAACTGGACAGACGACAGCCTGCCCTTTATTCTGAACAGAGACACTATCTCTGTCTTTCGAAGATGTTTACTTAAAAAAAAAAATCCTTGGGAAGATGGTTGAAAACAAAGGCAGCCAGTGCCTCTACTTGCTGGACATGAGGAAAAGCAAAAGATCCATGGGGGACTGTCTCTCAATAATTAGTGAAGGCCCAGAGTGGGTATCCAAATTCTTCTGTGAAGATAGATTCTATCCCAAACATTTTTAATTTTCCCTCATTTTTAAACTAATCCGTATTTTTAACTTTATGTAGTCTCTGCCAAAATGAATTCTGGATTTTAATATTGATTGGTGAGAGATTTATAGAAATAGTTGTTTGTTAGGCATATAGCACAGGCTCCCATCCCTTCTTCTCCAATATAAATGGGTAAAAGAAATAAAAGATAATATAAAGGAACAGTTATGCTTCTTGTTTGTTTGTGCGTTTGTTTTAAGAGAATAGAAATGGAAGCATGGAAAAATCGTTGTATATCTGTATAAGATATAAGGTAAAGATTACATCCTACATTACCCTCTCCCCAAAATGTAAATGTGACATTAAAATAAGACTTTATAAAACAACTATTATGTTCAAAAGAAATTGATGTTTAATAAGTTTAAATCATATATACAGTACAATTTAACATAAAGATTCATGTATAACATAAATTACAAATGAATGATAATTTAGATTAAAAATTGCCCAAAGTTATATGATGTTTTTATTGAATTTAAATACTGTAATATAGAAATTTATTGGTTGTCCTCTTTCTGAGTTAAAAAAATATTCTAATTAGATGTCATAAAGCGGATACTGTTCAGCCTTTAAATATTTCATTGTTGTGTCTTTTTTCCTCTTTTTTTTATTTGTGGTACGCGGGTCTCTCACTGTTGTGTCCTCTCCTGTTGCAGAGCTTGGGTTCTGGATGCGCAGGCCCAGCGGCCATGGCTCAAGGGCCCAGCCGCTCCGCGGCATGTGGGATCTTCCCGAACCGGGGCAGGAACCCGTGTCCTCTGCATCGGCAGGCGGACTCTCAACCACTGCGCCACCAGGGAAGCCCCTATTTCATTGTTCTGAAGAACTCTGATAAACTGTACAACCTACATGATTGAGACAAGGACATTTTTAAGGACCATATTTGATATACCACAGAAGAGCCATTGTTTTCTAGATAGTGGATGCTTCCTTGTCTTGAATGACCTATCTTATATTATCCAGGATGATGCAGTAGCTTTAGGGCCAATGAAATGTCCTTGACCTCTGTCTTTAATGTCACCTTAAACAAAGATAGAGCTGAATATTTTGACTTCCTGTTTTGACTTAAAAATTTGTAACTCAGAAATAAATGTAAAGACTGAAACCAGAGAAAATAAAAATATATAGTAATCTGAAATTAAAAAATAGGAAAGCCAGGATCAGAACTGGGTGTGAGGCTAAAGATACTCCCTCTGAAGGTTTGGATGCTTAGGATTTTCCCCTCCGATTTTGGAAAAAATAATTTTACTGCAGAAATATGAGTTTTTTAACCCATTAGAGAAAATTACATTTATTATATCAACACAGTGAATAAAACAATATAAAATTATGATAAATATATATATTTTAATTTCAGAGACAATAAATGCAGAAAAAAAGAAACACCATACAATGAAAATTTGATTTGTTTGATTATCTAGTGTTTGAATACTTCTCAATATCAAACCCATCATAACATTATATTTTGTGAAAATATGTCCACAAAATTAATGACTGACAAAGGTAAATATTTTTATGATTGAGTAAAAACTTACAAAAATATAAAAGCATTTCCCAAGAGAAAGGCAAAAGATATGAAATCATTCTAAAGGGTAGACACGGCCAACACACATGTGGAAAGTGGCCCACCCGGCTTATAATAAGTAAGATGCAACTCAATATTAAAATGATACAATTTTTTGTTCATCATTTTATGAAATTAACAAAGACATAAAACCCCCAAGTCAGATAAATAATATTTGGTGTAAAACTCATGGCCAAACAAGTACTTTCAAACATTAATTCTGCCTTTATAAATTGAAAATTCACTTTCTGAAGGGTATTTGGAAATATTAATGAAAGGTCAGAAATGTTTATACTCTTTGATCATGAATTTCCAATTCCTCTTCTAGAAATATATGCAAAAGACATTGCTAGAGGGTATGCAGTAAAATTCATGTACGTGTGTATATGTTACAGCCATATGCATAAAGACAGAAAACAAAACCAAACTCTGAAAATTAAAAAAAAGTCCTTTAAATGGTGATTAAATAAATTGTAATGTATCTAAAATACAGAAAATTGTGGCTCACAGAACCTGAAAAGAGCCCCAGGGAATGAAAAAGATTATATTCCATCAGGATTGGAAATATTCCAACCAAAGAAATACACATTTATCTCTTACATTTCGAGCTTTAAAGAACAGGATCAGTTGCTTAAAATTTGTTACATATTAATAATCTATAAAAATGACACTAGGAAAAAGTGATAATGACATAACAAAACATGGGTTAAAAAAGTAGTTTATGGTCCCACGTGCCGCGCAGCGGCTGGGCCCGTGAGCCATGGCCGCTGGGCCTGCGCCTGCGAGTCCGGAGCCTGTGCTCCGCAGCGGGAGAGGCCACAACCACAAAAAAAAAAAAAAAAAAAAAAAAAGTAGTTTATGAAATCAAGGTAAGGTACTCTACACAAACACTTGTATATATAGTTAAAAAACATGCCACATTTTTACCAGTGACTTCTTATCTTTGGGTTGAGGGTTAATGAATTGTCTTTTCTTTTTTTTTCTCTTACTGATTTTTAAAAATTGTGTAAATATTTATTTAAATAGTTACTAAACTCAAATCTACAACTGTTCTATATTAAGTAAAAGCTTGTGACTCAAACCTTATACCTCATTTTACAAGTTAAATGTCAGAAACTCTAAAACTGACTTTAATGTTTCAATAATCTACTTGATTATAAATTTAAATAATAAAACAGAGAAATATGGTAAAGCCATTTGTTAAACTCTTATCTAGGACACAGAAAGCCTTTGGGGGTACATTTTAAAAATAAAGCACAGTGCTGAAGAGTGGGATCTCTGGAATAAAATGGCCTGGTTCAAATTCCAGCTAGCCATCTATGTATTAACTTGGAAAAGTTGTTCAACTATTGTAAGCCTTAGTTTCTTCACCTCTAAAATTGAAATACAATAATATTTACTTTTCTGTGTTGCCGTGAGAAAAATCCTAGTAATGAGAAAATCCTTTAAAAGTACTAACACAGTGCTTGAGTGTCTGGCTTGTTAAAAGTGCTCAGTAAATGCCAGTTCACACTGCTGTTGGAAGAATATGATTACATTTGAGAGTTGGCACCACAATAATTGATACATTGAGGAGAATGCCCTTCCTTGTCTCCTCAGGTGAGTGCTTAGAAACAAGGGAAGCTGGAGGCCAGGAACATAACCTGTGAATTGTTGGAGCATAGAGGGATCTAGTTCCTTTATCCTTCTCAGAGAGTTTCCAGGCAGAGGAAGAGGAAGGTCCTGGAGGTACTTGGGCTGAAACAATCCATGACCATCTTGATTTAAAACAACAAAAGGAAGTTACAACACCCAGGAAGAGCTGGGATGAGGAGGAGTGGGGCAGATGTGAAGAGCACTGTAGAGCTTCACCTCAACACTCAAGAAGAGGGAGCCAGCCTTTCAGGCTTCTGCCTTCCTCAAAAGGAGAATTTACAATTCTCAAAATTCAAGTTCAAATTCTTCCTTGTACTGCATGGTCTTCTATGTCCTGCTTGCTGCCTTCCTTTTCAACTGTATCACTCATCACTTCCCTGGTGATTATGGTACACTTCAAACCAAGACCATTAACACACCTTCCCACCTCCACACGTAACCCCCCTCCCCTGTTTCCACATCTGAGTTCATACACTTGTACTCATCTCTCAGGACTCCTTTCCTAATCTTTTCATGTTGAGACTAACACTTGCTTTTTTTGCCTTCAACATTCTTGTGTTCCTCAACAATTATAGTACCTTTCAATATATAAAATTTATTAATGTATAGATTTGTCTCCCCAACAGAATTATTTTTTAGTTTTAATTGCATACCACTACACACTTGCCATTAGCACTTTCCTCATCTGTAAACCTCTCTTTCACTTCTCAACTTTCAAAATCTTACCCAAATATCAATAGTCACTTCAAATTTCAGGCCACTTCATTCCATCATATGCTGTCTGTCTTCTGGACTTCTATTGTACTTTACTTATTATATCAGCCACTTAGAAATTAAATCCTGAAATTACTTCTACTTGTTAGATTTTAAATGACTTTTCATGTGCCTCTGTGAAATCATTTCTACTCTACTACATTCTTCATCACTGTAGATTTTTTTTTACATCTTTATTGGAGTATAATTGCTTTACAATGGTGTGTTAATTTCTGCTTTATAACAAAGTGAATCAGTTATACATATACATATGTTCCCACATCACTGTAGATTTTAATCATCAACCATGTTCAAAAAATCTCCAGCCTGGAACATACCAGCTCCACAGCCCCACAATAGTCTTTTTCACTGGGTCTATAAAAATTTAATTATATTGATAGTAATCCCTTTCATCTCCTTTATTTCCAAGAAAGACAGACATTTGAACTTGAATCTCCCAGAAAAAACTATCTCATTTTATTACCTTCTCAAAAGGGGGAAGGTATCCCTTCTGTGTTGTCACCTGTATCTGGAGGTCAGAGGAGGGGAAGGAATTGTCATTCTGCTTCTACTTCCACTTCCTGTTACTTTTTCTACTAGCTTTATTCAAGTAGCCTCCTTACCTTAAAGTCTCTGTTATTTTAAGTCTGGCCTATTTCTCATCTCACTGCTGCCATTTTCTATCCTTTAGGGACCCTAATGTGATCCTGATCCAGTGGTTTGTTCTCCGTTGCATCTTTAAACTCGCCATGATCCTGGACTATATCAGTGTCCACACAAATGGCCCAATCAAATTCCTGATGTCTTTTGCTTCAGCAACCTTCACCTCACTTCACTAGTTTAGCCCCTATGGTCATCAGCAAAAACTTGAAAGATTTTTAATCCTAAAATTTCCCTCTCTGCTCTAACATTTACACTTAGACACGTCAGTACTTCCATAAGAGTGGCAAACATTCTTACCAACTGTTAAGGATTAGTTAATCAATGAGGAAATATTATTATTATTGATTTTGCTGTAGTTAGTGTAAGAAAAAGGGTTAGAAGACTTTTGTTGGATAATGTTGGATCCAGGGAATTTTCCTATCTGAAAGGCTGCTGTAGTTAGTGTAAGAAAAAGGGTAGTTAGTGTAAGAACTTTCCTATCTGAAAGGCTGCTGTAGTTAGTGTAAGAAAAAGGGTTAGAAGACTTTTGTTGGATAATGTTGGATCCAGGGAACTTTCCTATCTGAAAGGCTGCAGACTTGTGCAGAAGCATTTTGAAGTTTGTCTTTAGCAATGCTGAGACCTTTTTTCACTCTGCTAGGTCCTTTTACTCTAACACTAGCCTTGATGGCTTAAGTCAGTTCATCTTTTATGCATGTTAGGCATTCTCCAATTGCAGGGGTGTTCCTTCCTCCATTATCTATCCAAAGATATAACTTCTTGCATACATTAAGTATTTTTGAATAAAGGAGTTAGCAGCATGGTATATTAGAAAGAGCACAGGCTCTGGTGTTAGAAGATCAGAGTCATCATTTACTTGTTACCTGTTGCATGACCTTGTATGGAAATTAATTTACTTAACTTATAGAAGGTTTGTTTTCCTTATCTACAAAAGAAAGGATAATGCCTGCTTTCTCTACATGATTCTTGTAAGGAGTAAATGGATTAATAATTGTAAGAAGACTTTAGACATTGTAAAGAACCATATACATTGATTAATTAATGCATATATTCCACTCTACAGTTGGATGGCTTATTATCTTATCTGGTACACTATGGTCCTGATAGCTAGTAATGCATGTTAAATACATTATATCTTCATAATAACACTGTTGAACATGGGCAACCAGTGACTAGAGCCAGGAAAGCTTATCAATCATGAAAACCACATTTTGTCAAGTCAGAGGAAGAGAGATTTCTGATAGGAAAAAATCTATTTACCTGCCAAATTACACAGTCTTTCAGAAAGAACTCACCATGTAGGATTTAGTTAACATAGTTAAATTTTAGCCCATGTTTCCCAGGTGTCTTAAGTAGATGAAAGCCTCGTTAGTGTAAGATGAATGAATTTTTGGTTGGAGGTAAAAGGAGAGTAGTGGTATTAGTACAATATAGATAGATAAACTGTTACTAAAGGGATATCCTACCTACAAAATCATCTAGGGTTGGATAAGGAAATGCTTTATTTTAGACATTGTTATAAAGGTAAACACTTTCATGGAAACACAATTCAGCATTTTTAATGTCTTTGTCCTATATATGTTACATTGTTTTTATAATTTTCATGGTTTTCCTGTATATGTTACATATTTTTACAATGTTCATGTTTTTAAGTATTTCTTAATGGCATTTTGTATACAAACTTTCATTATTTGGTAAGTTTAAAAGAGAGGACTATACCTTACATTTTAAAATCTCCCAGTTCCTAGCTACTCAAAGTGTGTCACATAGATCACCAGCAATGACATCACCTGAGAACTTGCTAAAAATGCAGGAACTTATGACGCACCTCTGACCTACTAAATCTGAATCTGAATTTTAACAAGACACCTTGGTGATTCATAAGCACGTTAAAATTTGAGAAACACTGTCTTAGTTCACTGTTCTGTGAGAATATCAAATAATACAGGATTTCATTAATAAAAATTCTCATTAATAAAAGTAGAAAGTTCTTTCTATTCCCCTCTCATAGTCCATTCCAAGCTTTCTTTAATTTTGGTCACTATTAGAAATTTTGTCTTTACCCTTCTATACATTTTCTATGCATATATAAATGTAAAAATATAATTCATAAATTCTCAAAAGTTAACAAATCCATGAAGGAGGAAGCTAATTTGGGCACAAAATAATTATTTGGGATTCTTCAAAAATCATGTTCTAATAATGCATAATTTTAAATGAGTACTTACTTTGTTTCAGGCACTCTTTTAAGTGAGTGACCTAATTTTTTCCTCTCAATCACATAGGAAGTGGATATTATTGAACAGATGAGAACATTGAGACACAGTGACTTTGCAAGATTACACTGCTGTCTTTGAGAGACAGAAATTAAACTTACAATTTGACCCTGAAGCCAGGGTCTTGCAACACTACATTATACCTCTTTACTTAGACTATGTGCTTCATTTAAGATCTCCAGAGACCTACTGACAGAGCACCAAGTTAAAAAGGACATTGTTCTAAATACAGACATAAAATCAAGCATAGGTTCCATATTTCCAGTGCTATCATATATTCATAATATACAACAACTTCCTGGAAATAACTCTATTTTAGTTCTGGGTGCCAAGGTTCTATTTGTACAATACCTAAAAGCAATTATTAATAATCTATTGTGAATCCTCTCTTAGATTCCAAATGGCATCTGGGTTTCTAGAGAAAAACAAAAATATCTTTCACATTTCTCAGTAAATTTCCTTCTGGAAGGTTAACTGTTTGTTACATAATTAAAGGACACTTTCCTACAAGACTCATCAGTAATAAACCCAAATGTTTCAGGGAGAATTTTGACAAACTAGCTTTGAAACTTATTATTCTTTGAATAATACATGTTCTGAATTATTTACTGTCTCATACAAAAAGAGTCCTCCAAAGAGGTTTGAATCTGGACCAGAATATGTAACAACAGTGTACAGAACCTTGCAGAGTAAAGTGTACCTCTTGACTCATAGTTTTGTTTTGTTCTGTTTTTTTCAAAAATCTATGTCTATTGCTAATAATGTTTCCTTTCATTTTTGTGCTAGTTTTTCTAGTAAGTATGAATCCAAGAAAAAATATTTCAATATTTAAACTTGAAAGAAAAGAAAGCTTTCTACTTAGTTGTCCCTTATCTGACCTATCACCACTTTCATTTGTTTAGGGATTCTGTTGGATTTTCAAAACCAGTTGTGATATCACTAGAGTAGCTATGCCTTGGTGCACCTAAAATAGTCCTGGTTTATGTCTATTGTTTTGTTATAATTATTAAGAGTAGACCCTTTTATTATCATAAATGTTCAATGTTGGGTGAACAATTTTATGTTCACCCTACATATGACTCTATTACATCAGAAAATTAATATTTTTCTTTACTCACAGGGCAAAGGTCCATTTGACTACAAATGGTCTAAATATGTGTCTCAAATTTGAACCTTGTTTTAGTGGTTGGAACCGAACAACTTTAAGTGATAAAGCAAGTGGAAAATATCAATATAAAGCAAATAAATGTAAGCTAAAATTTTGCAGGGCTTGGCATTGTATAAATCTACAATGAACCTGTTTTCTCAAATTATAATGAGCAGTGATGTTTTACAATGATAAGAATGATTTATTTAAAAAACACAAAAACTAATAAACTATATTCAATACCTAGTTAAGACAAAGTGGAAATTGGTCCTTATCCATAGGGGATAGAAAAATCTGGATTTTGAGTTCATGAGAATTCCCACAGTAGATTTACAAGTAGATATATACTTAGGGAAGAGGTGGCTTGTCTTATGACACTTTAGATTAGACACTTTAAAAAGTCTGATTGTTCCCCTTTGATGGCAAGCCTTATTATCAAATCTATCTAAGAAGTCTTGTCTGATGTGGTCCCATCTCAGCTGTTCATAAGTATTCTGGAAGCCCTGTTCAAATCTCTTATTTTTGGATTATCAAAAGTATTAAAATTATTAGCTTCTTGTATATTAATTATCCATCATAGTATGAGACCAGGGATTTGTCTTGCTCTACTTTTACATCCGCCTTACATTGTCTAGTTTCTTCACTTCTGTGAATAAATAAGTAAATAAAAGAATGAATAAACAATGAAGATACAGTAGCTTTTCAAAAATTACTGTATGTTTCTGAGTTGGGAGTAAAATAAGTCAGTTCTCCTGGATACACTCCTGGGAAAAGACAAAAGCAGGGTATTATAATGCAGCAGCAGTTGCGTGTTCTCAGCTCCTTGAATAAATCAGCCTAAATAGAAAACACTAGTACCTTGTTGAAATTGGTGTGATACAGGCAGCAAGGAAGATACTATCTAAAGAGAACTTCAATATGAAAAATTATAGTCTTTTCTATCCCCAGTGTGGAGAGCCTGAACCACTTTGAAATTTCTTTTAATCCAAAATGTTCCTGTCATATGACTGTGAATAGGCTGTAAATATCACTATAGATTTTTGTAATTTAAAATATATACTATGATTCCTTTCTTGTAAACAAGCAGTCACAATCAACAATTTTTAAAAACCCTATGTATAGATATTTTATTCAGCATATAATATTTTTCTATAATGTACAATACCAGTTAATTCTAGGAGTACAATTGGGAATTGGAGGGACAGATTTTTATTTTTTCCTTTTATTTATTGACTTTAAAAGATGGAAAATCAGAGTTATTGTTGATTTTTGCAGTATTTAAAAACTGTAATTCTTGAATAATTATTACTTTTAATTAATCAATCTATAATGAAATTAATGAATGCTATCACAACTGGTACACCCCAAACAAAGCAAACAAAAAATTACTTGGTGTAGTTAAAATACCACCAAAGTTTATAGGACAATTGCATTTTCTTTTTGGGAAAAAAATGATTAGATGACATATAATGTAAGTTACTTCACAAAGTAAATTCTTAGAATAAATAATAGGGAATAAATTGAGGTTTAAAAAGTGAAATAAATAATGAATTCTTCTCATGGTCTAGTATGTTGTTAAAAATTGAAAACTTTTGAACTCTTTTGTCCCAAGAATTTCTTTTATAGGTATTGAATTTCTCAAAAGATATAAAGGGAATTTTATTGATAAATTGGTCTTTCCAATTATTCATTTAACATAAAAGCATGCTCTCATAATCATAAATCTAGATTTTTTTATATTTTAATTTTGAATAATGCCATTCCATTTCCTGTATAATTTGCTATCATAGCATGAATCACTCTTTTGTTGAAAACTCTACTTTGAATTTCTTGGGAGAGGAATTGCACAGAAAATTAATTTCCTATTTGAGAGAATTCTTAGAATTTAAATGGACCTATTGGTTGAACTGAAACCACAAAATTAGCATTTTACTAATCGTTAGGTTTAAATATCTGTGAAGCAAAGAGATCTGCCATCACCTTGATCATCAACCCAGCTTGCTGCTTCTTCCCAGTCTTGGGTTCAAGGTATTATGTTTACATATAGCAAAATTACTATGATTTACTCTGTCTAATCTTTCTTTCATTCTTCCCTAATATGCATTTGTAACTCTTCTATGTGATTGCAAGTATTAATACTTTCCTATGATATACTGGTAGCTTAAAAATGCATTTGTGAATGTTGACACCATCCATCTCAGAGCTTTAGGTGAAAAATCAAATAGTTTTATAAAGACCAAATAATTTTTTGATTATTATTTGAATAAATTTTCATATACTGAAAAAGTAGATACATAATTTCAGTATAGACTTGTGGTGAAGTAATTTGAATTACTTTTTCCAAATTCTGTGAAAAGTTGTTATGCAGAATAATTTATAATATTTTTAATTATCATAGTGAAGATCAATTCTGGTAGAATATTTCAAAACCATTTTTATTCTATGTCATTAGGTTAATAAAATTAATTTTATAAAGGATACATCAATGATAGACAATTAGATATAAAAGACTGCTTTTGTAAAGATGGTTAAATTAAGATACTAGGAAGGATACAAATGGATGAAAAAAGAAAATTTATTTTGGGCTTATAAATATGTCTTCTTTACTAATGCAGGTAGATTCCACAGTTTGTAAACTGAAACAGTATATATAAAATAAGCTGGTATTAGTTTGTTGACTAAGGTATAAACAAATTTCATGTATAATCTGATATTTTTCCTAATTTATCTGGAACCCATTTTTCCAGCACATATAAATGTAAGTATTTCTGGGTTCTTGTAATCTGATGGAACTGTAGAAGTCAAACCTGAGAAGATATCTGAATCTTATGATTCTGTTCAGTTCAATCACCTTCATACAGTCATGTCATGGATATATCAGTGTAGCAAAACATAAAGTAATAACTAGATTCTTTTTTAAAAAATTGATGGAGGTTAATGGTTTCTACATAATGCACCTACAGTGTTTTTCACTGAAGACTCTAAAAGAGCAGGATGATTTTAAAAAGACTTAAAGGAGGGCTTTCCTGGTGACGCAGTGGTTGGGAATCCACCTGCCAATGCGGGGGACACGGGTTTGGGCCCTGGTCTGGGAGGATCCCACATGCTGCGGAGCAGCTGGGCCCGTGTGCCACAACTGCTGAGCCTGCGCTCTGGAGCCCGCGAGCCACAACTACTGAGCCTGCACACCTAGAGCCCGTGCTCTGCAACGAGAGAAGGCACTGCAGTTAGAGGCCTGTGCACTGAAGTGGGGAGGAGTCCCCGCTCGCCAAAACTAAAGAAAGCCCGCATGCAGCAACAAGGACCCAATGCAGCCAAAAATAAATAAATTTAAAAAAAAAAAGACTTAAAGGAGAAAGACATTTTCAAAAAATTTCAGATAAAATTAAATGCCATTTCCTAGTGGATTTTAGTTTATTATCAATTTTAGCAAGTCTGATGATCTAAGAAGATTTAAAATTTTTTTTTAATTGTAGTATTTTAAAAGTCAGTAGTATTTAAATGATGATGCTTCTCTATTCCTCTGACAAAACCCTATTACTACTTCCAGGATCAAATGCTTTGTTTTAAAGTATAGTAAGATTGTTATCTCTTATCTCATATAAGCACTAAGCAAGATAATTTGAATGATAAATATTTATATTGAATAGCAAAATTAAACACTAAATGAATAAAAATACTACTTCTCAAATGAAACTACTTTTATCATAATATACTCCTCTGTTGGAAAATCAAGGATTTTTATTTTCATGAATCAAATTTTATTATAAGACCTGATGCTTTTTTTTTTTATGTTCTTTTTTTTTTAAATTTTTATTTTATTTTATTTTTTTATTTTTTTTAACATCTTTATTGGAGTATAATTGCTTTACAATGGTATGTTAGTTTCAGCTTCACAACAAAATGAATCAGTTATATATATACATATATTCCCATATCTCTTCCCGCTTGCATCTCCCTCCCTCCCACCCTCCCTATCCCACCCCTCCAGGTGGTCACAAAGCACCGAGCTGATCTCCCTGTGCTATGCGGCTGCTTCCCACTAGCTAACTACCTTACTTTTGGTAGTGTATATATGTCCATGCCTCTTTATCGCTTTGTCACCGTTTACCCTTCCCCCTCCCCATAGCCTCAAGTCCATTCTCTAGTAAGTCTGTGTCTTTATTCCTGTTTCACCCCTAGGTTTTTCATGACATTTTTTTTTAAATTCCATATATATGTGTTAGCATACGGTATTTGTCTCTCTCTTTCTGACTTACTTCACTCTGTATGACAGACTCTAGGTCTATCCACCTCATTACAAATAGCTCAATTTCATCTCTTTTTATGGCTGAGTAATATTCCATTGTATATATGTGCCAGAAAATATTTGCAAATGAAGCAACGGACAAAGGATTAATCTCCAAAATTTATAAGCAGCTCATGCAGCTTAATAACAAAAAAACAAACAACCCAATCCAAAAATGGGCAGAAGACCTAAATAGACATTTCTCCAAAGAAGATATACCGATTGCCAACAAACACATGAAAGAATGCTCAACATCACTAATCATTAGAGAAATGCAAATCAAAACTACAATGAGATATCATCTCACACCAGTCAGAATGGTCATCATCAAAAAATCTAGAAACAATAAATGCTGGAGAGGGTGTGGAGAAAAGGGAACCCTCTTACACTGTTGGTGGGAATGTAAATTGATACAGCCACTGTGGAAAACAGTATGGAGGTTCCTTAAAAAGCTACAAATAGAACTACCATATGACCCAGCAATCCCACTACTGGGCTTATACCCTGAGAAAACCATAATTCAAAAAGAGTCATGTACCAAAATGTTCATTGCAGCTCTATTTACAATAGCCCAGAGATGGAAACAACCTAAGTGTCCATCATCGGATGAATGGATAAAGAAGACCTGATGCTTTTTATTCTGTTTTCTTCCATAGGTCTTGACAACCATGAAACTTCTCATCCTTACCTGCCTTGTGACTGCTGCTCTTGCCAGGCCTGTGAGTACAGTAGAAAATTTAGAAGGTTCTAGATTCTTGCTTGAAATCACCTGGTATCTCATCAAACACATGACATTGAGGATAATAATCTTGAAGAATTAGATGGTCTCTAATTACCTATTGAAAGCTTGATTGTAAAATTATGGTAATCCTTCACATTTTGATGATTATTATGTAGTTCATTCAAAGCCTTAACTCCAAATAGAATCTCTAATTTGAAATAAAAACACCTCACAATAAAAAAATTAAAAATAAAAAGTAAAAAGAAGAAGAAATAAGGGATTGAACAACATACTAAAGAACATCAAAGAATGTTATTAGGTTCTTTGCCTGGGTCCATTACAGAATTAACATATTTGTAAACATATGTGTCCAATATTTTCTTACCGAATATACCATTAAGCCACATATTCCAGTGTATCTTACTCTTCGAGCCTAAGTCAAACCCTCATGTGAGATGGCTCATGCCAACCAATATTTCCCAAGATATAGAAAACTGGGCTCATTCTGCTGATTCAGAGATCAAATTGCTTGGTCCCTGTAGACAGTAAAACTAGATAATGTAAAGTAAAATAACCTTTCTTCTCAAAAATAAAAGGAAAAGATTCTGTTACTTACGTGAAGCAAAAAGTTATTCTGTTCCCTTGTGATGTGTAGCTAGTGAGGGTGAAATAAATGAACAGGAATCACCTGATAGGAAAACAGTTTAAATAAGGTAATAGTCTTGGATATTTGGACACTGAAACTATCAAATATAGATGCAAAAGTTTCTGAAATGCTGAGATATTCTATTGATGAGACTCTTATTTTCTAAGTTTGTGATTGGGTCACTAATACCCAGCTTCTTAATCAATATTCTGTCTGTGCTGCACCCTAAGCACCAATAGAAAGAAGTATCTGACAGCAAGTTACAAAAAAAAAAAAACAGATCCAAGTTCTTCAGAAATGTGTCATTGGAGTAGTCCATATCTTCTCCTTTTACAAATGAAACGGGTATAGGTTCCCCAGAAAACAGATTCTATAATCTTATTCCAAATAAAACATCATTTTTAATGCTTCAATTTAACAAGCAAAAATCTTGTTCTCACAGTTAAAATTCAGATTGAGTTAAATTTTTATATAATTTAATTGATGATAAAAATAAAATCCAGACAAACAATATTTAATTAGTAAAACATACATTATTCTTCAAATATTTATCATGATTTAAAGTCACCTTTAAAACTACCATATAATATAAATAGTTCAGAAAATGTAATAATACCTTTATCATTCTGGATTAATTCAAACTAATTCAGGTTTGTGTTTTTTTCCATCTTTTTACATAGTTTTCTCAATTCTCCACCATGCTCTAAAGAGAGAAGATAATTTACTTTTCTTTGATTTTTGTCAGTAAAATCATTGTTTTATTCCTCCTAGGGAAACTTGGTGTCAGAAAAATTTAGATATTAAAATACAGACTTTTCTTAAATAACAATGTTAAATGTATAGTATTATATGTGTATTGTGATATTATTATTATTGTATTTTGATTGCTTTTTTTTTTTACAATTCTTGCATTTTTTTTTCATAGAAACATCTTCTCAGGCACCGAGAACTCTTTCAAGTAAGTGCTCTATTCTATGTTCCAAGAACTCACTCTAATTGTGACACTCAAGTGATGATGGATTGGTAATACATAGACTCTAGTTCCGTTCCTCCCTTCTCTAGAAAACATCCAGTTTCACATTCACTGAGCTGTAATATCTTCAAGTATTGAACTGAATATAGATCTGCTCTCACAAACGTTTTTAGAGAGGAGGGTACATGGACTTACATATTTATGATTCATAATATTACTCAAGAGCAGTAGTTAATTAAACAGAATATGTTACCGTGGTTTATTTTAATGTATTATTGCTTCTTTCTGTGTTTTCTACTTGCACTCAAACATATGATTTGCAATTTGGTCTCATTTTACACACTGAATATTAAGTTAGATATCTCTACCACACCTTTCTACAAGAACCATTAATCCTCCACTCTATCCACTGATTGAATTAATGCCTTTTAATTTATTTTTTATTCTTTGCAGAATGAACCAGATAGCAGAGAGGTAAGATTCTTTCTTTCCCCCAACTAATCTCTCTTTCAGTAAGCTATGATGAATGTTGAATGTCTTCGTCGTTTCAATTTTTATTTAACTACAATTGTATCCAGGTACTCAGGTACTTGGATTAATCTCTCAATTTTCTGTTTTGATTACATTCTTATTCAATTCCTCCTTTGACATTTGATAAGGATGAACTTACTAAACCTTTAGACCTGGTAAAGAATGAACCAAATATGGTGTCTCCTTTAGATTTTAAAACTAGATCATAAAACTAAAACTAATTATCTTTTATTTTACCTAAGAGATATTTTGGTTTACCTAAGCAAATGAGGAACTTGTGTTCAAATGGAAAAACATGCTCCTTTTTGGTGTGTGTTTTTCATTTTTATAATTCACAATTTAATTTCTACAGGCAGTCCTCAAAGAAAGAAAGTTTCTCAGGTTTGCTGTGGCGGTAAGCATCATCCACTTATTCTTCTGAAATGACGAACATATTTTTCTCGAAAAATAAACTTAATTTTTGTTTATAAATATAGTTTTCACTTGACTTGATCAAACCTTTTCTTCTTTCATTCATCCAAGCACCCACAAAGAATATTGAAATTATATGTGCAAATATTAAAAAGCTGCTTTAAATAATAATTTGTACCTGTACTTTTGACTCTTTGCAAAACACTTATGCTTCCTTTTGCATAACCTATGTAGAGTTTTACAATTTTCATGCTCATTATGTTGGAATGTTCTGTATCTCTAAACGATACCCTGTGTGTGTTTTGTATATTATTTTCTGTAATTTTGCGACTGAATTGTCAAATAAAACACAAATAGAAGTTTTACTTCAAGACCACTATTTAAAAGATTTGATAAGCAACCCAACTTTTTCTGAATGGTGTGTAACATAACTTTCCTTTTTTTTGTAGCCTTTATTAGAACAGCTTAGAAAGGTAAGAAATTCTCCACAGAATATGCTATAAGTTAGCAAAGGGAAGCAAGTTTTGTTCTGTCCAGTGAGTGTTGTGGCGGTGTGCCAATTCTTTATTGCCTTTTTATGGAAAAAAACACTAGATTATTGAATCAGACAGAAGAGATCAAGAGAACTCAGAGCTCTGACTTAAACAAGGTTAAAGATAGTAACAGTAAAATTTAGTGGAACAAAATTTTAAAGTATTTTTAAGTGCACATTTACATACTGACAGCTTAAATTTAAAAAGCTTAGCAATGAGACACAAGGCAAGGAATGATATAGCAAGAAATATTAATGCATTCACAAAAAAAGCATATTTATTTTTTAATTTGCAGCAGAACAATGAAGGTACGTTTTCTCATAGATATTCATTTATTTATGTCCCTCTTTACTAACGTTTCTCTCTTTTTTTCTATCCTTAAGGAAAACATCAATGAACTGAGCAGGGTAAGGAATATCAATGATATTTAAATTATTTTAAAATTTAGTTCTTTCAAAAATGCATTTTATAACCTACACTTTATTGGTTTCAACAGAGAGAACTTCTGAGAGAAAAGCAGAGTGACGAACTCAAGGTAACAAAAATTTTCTTAAGACAGTGTGTCAAAAAATGTATTCTGCAGTAGGAAAAATGTGTTAATTTAGAAAAAAAGTTTTCCTGTGGCATTTATACTTTCCTTGAACTTTCAAAATGACTAATGAATTCTACTGAGATTCTATATTAATTTTATTGATTTAACTTTGTAACTAGGAGGAGACAAGGCATTAGTATAAATGAATGAATGGATGAATGAGTGAATGAATGAATGAGTGCAATTATGGACTGACCAACTGTTTGCACTTATCACCAAAACTGAATGAATGAATGGATTCATGAATGAATACTAAGAGTATTATATAAAGCAATATATCTGCTCCAAGAATGTTTTACATAGTCATGATTATTCACATTCTTTAAACATGATTTTTTGATCTGGGTTGTCTATCAGGTTTTTAATAGATTTAGTATTAAGAGACCACACAGGTACTCAAAATTTATGAGATAAAATATATATCCTTTTAATTATCCTTCATAGCTGAATGATCATCTTTTCTTGGCAGGATACCAGGAATGAATCAACTGAAGTAAGATTCTTTATTTTAAAACTATTAAATATAATATAAAGAAAAGAAGGAAGTAAAAACATTTCCTTTAAATACCCTAACCAAAATGAATGAATAATTCTCTTAGGTCAAAACTAAGAAAGATATCTCTAATTCAAAGAAAAAAAGATTCAACATATATGTTGGCCAGAATTATCTGGATAACTAAACCAATACTAATATTTTGAGCTTAAATTCTATGGTTCATGTCACTGCTCTCTATATTGCTATGGTCATGAAAACTGAACACAACATACTAGATGGAGAAAATCCATTTTTCTTAAATATTTATACATCGTTGAACCAATGCTTTGTGCACTTTTATTTACCACATGATCTTTAATCCAATGCTCTGTTTTGTCATCCAAAAGTCAAGTTAAAAAAAGATTAGGCTAGTTAAAGGAAAATGTAGGATCATTTACATAGATTTACCACTACATATAAGAAACTACAATAGTTTTTATTAAACTCTGAAATGCAGATTAAAGGGGTAAATTCTTTGGTTAGTCTGGTAGGTAGGCTTTTTTGTTTTCCTTATTACTTCACTATTGCCACACATTTCTATTTCCTTTGGCATCTATTTTATTTGGTAATTATCATTTTACATTTGAATGTTTGTCATGAAAAATAAAGTTAATTCTCTTTTCTTTTCTAAGGATCATGGCATGGAAGATCCTGAGGTAAGACCTTTATTTTAATAAACTCTGTGCTTATATATCATAGATAGTATACACTCTATACTTTAAGAAAGCTATCTTCTCAAATCGAGCAAGATTGAACTTCTCAAACAGGGCTTTTATACCCAAGAATGTACAATGTTGAGCTAGATAAAGTTAAAATTAGAAGAGGAAATTTGTCATTTAAATGATAATCAGGAAGAACATTGCTTATTTATTTAAAAAAAGAGTAAAAAGCAAAATGTGTGTAAGTATTCAAAATGAAACATGAGACTCACAAAAATAAAACCCTGCTTCTGCCATCCCAGGGTATGAGCTCACTCTCGTATGTTGAGGGCGGTCCTCGGCAGACAGAATCTATTTCAGCAATTACCTTGGATCAATGGGCTATGCTACCTAATCTAAAAATATGGGGAAAACTCTCCCAAAAGACAAATAGCTTGTTGCATGTTAAAATTAATATTTTAGTATGTATTTGGGAACAAAAATTATATCCATATGTAAAGATAAACATCCATGACTTAGGAAAAAAACTAAATATTTCAAAGGGTAGATGGTTTAGAAGCTAGTGTAATTTTATTCCATACTGAAATTGCTTGTTCTATTTTAATATTTCCAATTTATTCGCATCAAAACTGCCCCAAGAGTATTAGAGAATAGAAACTCAACCCAGGGTTTCAGGCAAGCCAGCTCAACAGGGCTCTTCCTTCCAGGTTTCATTTTTATCACAGGAATATATGCATTTGCATTCTACTCAAGCATGTATCTGTGTTTGCCTTAATAAAAAATTGTTTTTAAGTTATCAGGTAAGTTATTATACTCCCCTCTCCAACATATTTTAAATAAAATGGACAATCCAAGAATGTACATTATATTGGCCTTAAATCTTTTCATACCAATTGTTGTAATTCTAAACAAGGAGTTAGCAACCCAGCGTGAAAGTGTGGAACTAGTTTCCTTCCAATTCTAAAAGTCACAGAGTCATGATTTTCTTTCTTTTAGCAAAGGGAATTTGGCAGCAGTTCATCAAGTGAGGTAAATCATTTTGATGTTAATTCAGTATCCCAATTAGAAAATGTTTATGAAAGCTTGTTGTACCATGAAGGTTACCTGTCCCCTAAGGTCTCATTGTACAAGACACTATGTATACAGCTCTATCCTAATTTTAACATACAAGGAGATCAACCCAACAAATGTAAGAAAGCAAATATTTGTCAGAAACAAAATTACAGAATTCTTTCTGGGCAAACAATACTATCTGTGTATCTTTGGTTCCCAAACTTTTTTTTTCTAATATGTTTTGACCTTCCCAGATTTTGGTAGACCTAGATCTTGTTAAAAATTACAATAATGGCTATGCTTCTAAATCAATGATATAAACATGATATATCCTTTGTAGAAATCGATCAATTCTAGGTTAATCAGACACTGGAGTCCTTTGCTCTTTGTTAACCTGGAGGAGAAAAAGAGCAGGAATACAGGGTGATGAGGTCCTTCCTTTAACTTTGTGAGAAGACCTTCATCTAGGTTACAAAATAAACCCAACCCCATTATGTGGAGTTTCTGTGAGTTTGATAAAAGTGAATATTTCACATCGACCTCCAATATTCTGAATAACTTCCCTGGTGAAGGCGGTGAGAAGAGAAAAGAGAACCTTGGAGACGACATGTACCTTGAATTATTTATCTCGTCTAAGTTACCCAGGAATTTGTGGCTAAAATCAGTTTATCACAGTTAAGCAATGGAGTGTCTGGTTAATTGGTATTCTTACCTTGAATATAAATTAATGTCATAAAACTAACAATACATGTTTTTATTTTTTAAGGAAGTTGTTCCCAATAGCAATGAGGTGAGATATATTTAGTAAATTTAAAATATATTAACATTTTCTGGGATATGTTAAAATTTCCTTAAACTTTTTTTTTTAGCAGAAGCGCTTTCAAGGGGAAGATGTGCCCTCTGAACGCTATCTGGTAAAATTTTATTAAAAGTTTATCAAAGGCAAATGTACCAAGGAATGAGTAAGAATCTTATATTGATAAATTATTTCTCCTTTTTAATATCTGCTAAACTTTAATACACAGTAAGCAGTCTAACAGACTCTAGATGTTTACTGATCCCTTCTGAAAATAAAAGTAACAACTTTTTTACCCCAGGTATTTAATTCATGCTTTCATTTGAATATTTGTGTGTTATAGTCTACTTTAGGATCTGAATAGCAGAGTATTGGAATGGCACTCTATAGATTTGGCCAGAATTGAGTTCGACTTTAAGCTCTACCTTTCACCAACATGTGATGTTAGACAGTTTACTTGTCTGCTATAAGTCTATAATCTAAATTCTAAAATGACAACACAATAATAAATATTTAATCATGTAAAGCAATTAATACAAGCAAGACATAGCACAAAGTAAGCACTCAGTAAATGTGGCTTGTATTAGAAACATCATCTTTTCCCACTTCATCTAATATTCTAACTTACTCCGCAAAAACCAGAAAGCAAAAGCCACTTTCAATTTTTTTAGCAATTCTGACATGACACACTGTAAGTGAAATTGCCTAAATACTCATTTATATCTTACTGCATTATAATTTATTTTAAGTTAAAAATAAGTTAAGAAAATAGTTTTTCTAATGGTTTAAAGAAAATAATTGGATTAGTCCAAATTCTCTGTGGTAGAAATAACACTAAAGTAGGATTACTAGCTCCTCATTCTTTACTCCTGGGAAAGGGCACTTTAGTATTCTACCTTTATTACTTGAAAATGATGGAAGTGGACTGAATGGTATCCACAAAATTGACAATATTTTTTCTTTTTGAATAGGAACAGCTTCTCAGACTGGACAAATACAACCTACACCAACTAGTAATATTTTATTATAATAATACAAAATAATATTCTGCAGAATTAAAATAATTAAATTTTAAATTGGGTCCACTTCTAAATATATAATTTTTTTCAAGAAATTAGTTATTCTAGCCTTGCCATTAATAATAATTGACAAATGATCCATATGATTGCCTATGTATTTACTGTCACAGCTATTTCTTTCTACTTATGCCAAAACTAATGTTGTATATCATATCCATAATTGTTAACCAGGGAGAAATTTACTTTGACTAAATTCTACATCAAATCCTCTTAGAGCCTCCCAGATGATGCATTATATTCAGGAATTTATTCTGTTTATTTTCCCAAATTCAGTTCTGGATGGTGATTCCATAGATATGCCTCCTTGTGAAAGCACTGACATGCCAAATAAACTTTCCATTTAAGGAAACAGTGTAGTCTCTGGAGAAAGAATCAGGAATCCTAAACATTCAAATTGCTTTTGTCAAAATTCTCTAAGGAAGAGCTGGCAAGTTGATTGATCTAATTGTCTCTGGACCTGTTTCCTTATGTGTGAAATGGAAATACAGTTATTCTCACTTCCTGGTGTTATTTTGAATATTGAATGAGCAATCTACTACTCAGCTATCCCTGAGTCTAGCTTGTAGCAAGTGCAATAAAATGTTCATTTCCACTTCTCCTGCCCCCACTCCCCAGTCTCTGTAAAATTTGCTGTGCTCATGCGATTTCTGACATTATGAAGGTCTTTCATCAGGATGTGCATTTGAACTATAACATCATAAACTATCTGCTGATAGTATGGATAGATCAAAAACATATCAATTAGCACAACCCTCTCTTACTATTTAGCTTCGACTTTTTTGAGTATCATAGTCTTTCACTTGGGAGGCCAAAATTTTTTCTTTTAGTTATATAGCAAATAAACTTGACTTAATTAGGACTTTAGGGAAAAGGGCTTGTCTGAATTTAGCAAAATTACACTTTCACATTTTCTTCTGTTACAAATGTAAGGAGAAGGAAGTCAGTAATGAATTTAATTTGGACCTCAATTGTTACTCTTGTTTCAGTTTCCAAGTTGCTTGTGTTTATAATCCAAATAAATTTAAATATATCAATATCCCACTGGAATGCATCATTACTGATTTAAGAAATTACCTGAATAATATATTTTAGTACCTTAGTTATGATATGACTAGGCTGTAACCTCCACAAGTGTTAGAACTACATGGTCCTGCTCATAGTGTTCATCGCATTTCATAGTTGGTCCCCAGTATTTATCATAGACCCTAAGTGAATGAAGGTATCTAGTAAATGTCTGCTATTCGTACATGGATAAAATCAATACACTAAAACAAAATGTTCTCTCTTTCTTAGGAAGCTACTCATGATCATGTAAGATTATTTATTAAATCTAGAATATTTTAGTATTTTCTTCACATGTTATGCTTTTATAACATGTGCTCCTCTTTCTTTTTTTAAACAGAAATATATTCCAAGAGAGAAAATTTTCTACCACCCATATCTGGTAATATTTTATTTAAAATTTACAAAAGATAAATTTTAAACAAGTGATTAATAGTCATGAACAGAAAATACGTAGTCCTAGGGAATTGGTGAGTTATTATTTTGCCCCCGGGTATGAGCCTTACAGATTCTTTATTCTTCCAAACTATAGTAAGTCTAGCCTTTAGTTGAATAATTTTCCTAAAGTTAGAAAATAAAAAGTGTATTGCTATTTTTCATAGTTTTGACATAGAATACTGCTTATCCTAAATTTCATTGTATATTGTAAAATGAATGTGATGTACCAGAAGATGTCTAAGTAATTTGGAACATATTTCCTTCTACATAGGAACCACTTCACAGAACAAATGAGGAAGACCATGCCCAACTGGTAATATTTTGCTTAATAAATTACACAATGATATATTGTGAAGCTTAAATATGTTTGTTTTTAAATAGCCTCACACTTCTGAAGATATTTTTTTCTTCTCAGGCAGTTATTTCTCACTCCCAACTTTCTGAAATAATTTATATTAATCAATCTGAGAGAGGAGAATGACTTGTCACTCTTCTTTGGAATGGGAGCTGACTGTTCTGTCTGTCTCACTTGATACGGGCAGCACATTTATAATTCTAAACACTATGAAGTGTTAGTTTCCATGGTTACATTAATTTGTCTCTTAAGATATTCCTTAATTTTATATCTTTATGTCCATGCTTTGATTCCTGAATTCAATTTACATCTAGGAAAGTCAAACTCACTTACAATTATGCTCTTTTAAGCAAGCCATATTGGAGATTTACTATTTGACACATTTTGAAGAAAACATCTGGAGAGATATTAAATGTCTCTGTCAAAAAAACTTTCCAGTCCTGTTTTATCTCTCATCTGTGGCATGAGTTTATCTATAATACATAACAGAAACCATTTCTTCCCCTGTCCTACATTCCATTGATTCCATAGTGCTCCTGGGGCTTCTGATTTCGTTTTTAAGGTGACAGCCAGTTTCTGTGAAATATGTGCTGCTATTACAATTCTGATTCCTATCAACAGCTACACCAATTCCAATTCCAATCATGGAGCCCTTCAATCACTACTTGCCATTCAGTGAATCTTAAAAGAATTGTTGAGGATGTTTTATATGTCTTAGAAAAAATTGTATCTAGGTAATGCAATTGGCAAAATTATTAGGGTGAGTTCCCAGATCTCTAACATGAAAAGCATTTCAAAAAGTTTGCTTCTTACATCTTTGGTTTTATTCAGCCTTAAAAGTTAACCCTGATTGTCTTTTTCTTTCCAGAGAGAGCCTATGAGAGTAGTGAATCAGGTAAGTGTGTGTGTGTGTGTGTGTGTGTTTTATAATACTGCCCCAAACTGTCTATTAACAGTCTGTTTTTTGGAAATTATTGTACTAGTTGCATCATGAACTAGCGCTATGCTAGTATTTCTTAGTTGTTGATGAGTGTTGGACTCTCCAGTGCTGGTTCTAACATTGCTATGGAAGATCAGATCTAAGTTGCCAAGGAAAATGAAAGAATGATTCTATGGCCATCCCTGAGTGAAGATAGGTTCAGGTCAACTTTTAAGTCAGAACAACCTCAACCAACTATTCGTGTTATTAAAATTTGACTTTTTATTAATCTATAGTACTGTGTAGTGAAAATAACTTGAGTTTTCAATCTTAGATCTGATACCTTCTAATCATATGATCTTGAGTAAATTGTGCTATTCTCTTTGAGCATTGCTTTTTCATTTGTGGAATTAGTATAGATCTATCAATTTATTTCTCCCCAAACTCCCATATCCTGATTTTTGCAGTGTTCTTTTGTGTCTTCACTTTTACAGGTAGTAACTGTGCATTCAATTCAGTTGCTTTGGTCCATTGATGCTTCAACATATATATGGCATGCTAAGTAAAAAAATAAAGCATGCAAAGAAAACCATGGAGTTTTCTCCATATGGACATGATTATGGATTAAAAACTTTCCTCAAGATTCAAAACATAGTAGTCATCAATCAATTTTATGATAATGAAGCTTCAAAACATAGTAGTCATCAATCAGTTTTATGATAATGATTCCTCACTGTGCGTCAGATTTTACTCTCAAATTTCTTCCAAAATTCTCTCATCAATCACGGGCCAAAGTAAGAGGAAAGAAAAGGCAATTACTCACTTCATTTGAGCTCTAAGGAGTACACTATCTTCACCTTTCCATGTAATTAAAAAAAAAAAAAGAGGGTGATAATTATAATCTTAATGAAAGTATTTGGTAGTAATATTTTAATCCATTATGGTATTTAACTGGATTTAAATCACAAAATTATTTTTACCTCTCTCTCTGTTAAGGAACTGGCCTACTTCTACCTTGAGGTAAATATATTTTATTTTATTTTTTTATATAAATGACTTAATAAAGAGAAAGTATCAGATATCATTATTTATTATAAACTTTACATAGGTAACCACAGCAAAATTTGAAATGCTTTCTTTGGTTTTTCTAATTCCATTGAAAAACACATATTTTCCACCTGAATATATAGAGAATTACATTAATACATAGAAGAAAGTAAAATCTCATGATAGATTAACAGATGCACCTATTCCAAAATTTCAGAAAGGAAAATAATGTTTTGGCACCAAAACCTTATGGTTATGAAGGGGCACTGAGCTAGGAATTGGAGCATTCTTTTCTCTTTATTCCTGGCATTTCTGAAAGACCTGTATTGACCTTGGGTGGGAGGTTCTTCCCTTTCTTTGAGCTCAGTCTTTCATGGAAAATTAAACTATAAAATTAAATGGCAAAAATTATACTTTCCAGTCCAAATGTCCATAAGTTTATAAATTATATAATAATTAAATCCACACTACTACTTTCCTCTGGACTCCGGCAAATGGACCTGTGTTAGTAATGCAGGTTCTTAGAGTTCAACACTGAATATTGACCTTGAAGAAGTGATTTATTCATTGCCCCTCAGGTACCCTAAAAAAGTCCTTTCCAAAAATTCTTTTACCATGGTCCCCCATAGGGAACAGTGTGATTTCTCATTTTTTCTCACAGTGTAAACATCTCTTGTGATGCTAATAGCCATGTCTGAAATGAATGCAATGATTCATTTTCAGAGATTCAAAACAGCAATTTCTCATACACTGTTGCTTTTTCTATGGTCTTTCTCTCTAGCCTTTCCAACAATTCTATCAGCTTTATGCCCATCCCTATGCTGCCTGGTATTATCCTCCACAAGTCACACAATATATTGCTTCTCCATCATTCTTCGACATCCCTAAACGCACTGCCTATGAGAACAGTGGAAAAACAATTATGCCACAGTGGTGGTAAGTTCATTTAAATTACTGCATGCTGATGTTCTATCAAAGGAAATAAAAGAAAATTGCTTACAGAACATACCATAAAAACATTTAGAATAAACATGACATCATGCTTAGTGCCCCATACTAGAATTTTCTGAAATGGAAAATTGTTGATACTTTTTGGTATATGGTTAATGTTAAACTATTACTCAGGAATATGTGGAACAGTGCTATCTATTCTATAAGTGAAATTCAGTCTGATGAAGGTAGGGGAAAAACTTCTCTCCAAAATAAAAATACAATAATTCAACTTTATCCTCCTTGCACTTTTATTAATCTTTAAATGTCTTTCTTTTGATTATACGCATGATATATATTAGAAAGCAGTGCAGGGAATAAAGCACAGATTCTGGCATCCAGAAGTCCTAAATTCAAATCCTTATTTTTTCTGGTTACTTGAAATAATATAATGATGCTTGTTTTTATAACTCTGAAGGTGATTAAATATAATAATCTGTTAAGCATACTGCTGGGAAAATAAGTAGTGGTCATTTTTTGATTTAGAAAAATTTTATTGCCGACTACCTTCATCACATGATTTTAACAATTTTTGTTCCTTCAGAAGGATCAGTTGAATTCTCAGGAACTCCACAATTATGGTCTTTGGTAAGTTGGAAATTACTTGTCTAACCATTGATCCTCTTTTCATATGAGAACTCAGTACAAAGATATGACTGTATTCTACAAAGTTGTTTTTTTTTCCTGTAGTCTAGCTGCATGAAGACACATTAGCAGTTAGAAAATAATTAAATTGTCTTGGACATTTGCAAATTTTTGTTTCATAATAATAATAAATTTAAATAGCAATAAAAATTAGCTCATCTAATTAATATAATTTATTACATTGAAACTCCTATACAAGTATAGGAGTGTTGATGTTACTAATTTTCCATCAAGACTCTGGTGAACCCAACAGTGGAATCCTATTCTTTATGATCACTGCAGTAGAAATCCTTAGCAAGTCACATAGTAAAACCAAGTGTTTGTCTGTCAAAGAAAACAGACTTAAATGTCTCCAGGTTTGTTTTAATTACTTTAATCCAGTGTATTGAAGTTTCTAATTGTGTGTATGTGTGTGTGTGCATGTGCATGTGTGTGCATGTGTGTGCGTTTTCCCTTTCCAGTGGTGGAATCTTCCCTTACAACAGATCAAAATAAGGAAAATGATAAAAGTCTGACATATGTGTAAACTTTTTCTTTGAATTACCTTGCCATATTTTCTGTTACTGCAAAGGAAAATGCTACCTAGTAATAAATTGTCTGTAAAACTTAAAAATCAGGAGCAATGGGTATGTACATCAGTAACAGGAAAGCACAGATAACTTTGTGAGCTTCATCTTAAGATGAAGAAAAAACAACTTTTAAAATGTATCATATCATAACAGTGCCTATTCCCTTCAAAACATGTGACATAACTAACCACATATTTCTTTTTCTATTTACAGATGGGACTGAAAATTCCATGCTCTAAATTTCTTTCATCTATCATGTAAAACCATTCTATCCAAAGGCTTTGACTGCTATTTTAGAATAGGACAGTCCCAAATTGAAGGCACTCTTTCTTCTTGAGTTCTCTACTGTATATTAGATAGCATATCATCCTTAAGTGAAATTGTCCTAACAGTTTATTGTCTAAATTCCAGTTGTATCATGCCAGTATGAAAGCCACTGCATCAGAGGGAATTAAAGTCTTTACTAAATTTCTGTATGGAAAATTTGTTTTAAAAGCCTTTGAATCACTTCCCCTGTAAGTGCCATCATTTCAAATAATTGTGTGCAGTGACTGAGATTTTTTCTTTCTTCTTTTCAATAAATTACATTTTAAGGCACCATTCTATTTTTTATCATTAATCCATTCAGCACAATTTACACAATCCTGTGAGTCTTTATGTATATAACATTTTGTTTCCACTGAACTTTTATGACACTTTCAATCAAATTTTAATGAAAAAAATTAAGTGTTCACTTCTAGCTGATGCTGGTAGATTATAAACTGGGTCTAAGATATTTCATTTGAAGTCAGCTGTTTATAGAATATTTTCTATGAGAACATAGGTGTGGCTTCAGAGAGGAACAAGTGTGGCAGTTGTGGGTGCATTAGGAATTTGAACAACCTAGTTATGCTGTTTACTTATGCCATCAGAACTTGTTTGGGCCCAGTTCATTTGATTATACTTGAGTTTATAACTAGGTAGATTAGATAACAATGATTTAAAGAATTAGCACAGGACACACAGTAACAAAGTATTCATGGTGAGCTGTTTAGTGTCCTCCAAAACTCCAATGAGGAGTTATTTCTCAAAATGACAATAGTTGCTTACTCTGATATCTTCAAATACCCAGGTGAAATTTACTTTCCAGGGTTTATTACAGGCTTCCCAACCAACCCAATCTGTCATGACTTTTTAAGAGCCTTGTATCCCCCAGATCACAAAACACAGGTAACAAGGTCTCTTGTACCACAGCTTAGACAATCTAGATAGCTATCAGTGGTTCTGTTTCTTATTAATTAAGTATATACATAGACATAACATCCAAACATGTATTTTTTGCCTTGAAAAATTTTTTAAAAAGCCATTTAACATTGGGTCTCCTGCCTTCTCTGTGTTAAGAAGTACAAGGTGAAACAACTTGTTATTCAATCTAGAGAAGATTTGTCAACATACTCAGACTACTGGACCTGCAGGAAATTAATGGAACGTACAGATCACTATGTCTTCATAAAATGTATCTCCCAGCTTCTATCATCATGTCAGTTCCCAACAAATCAACAAAACACAGCTTCATGTGTTGTGAATCCTACAGGAATAAAGCCATCGATTTAATGAATGCATGATGAACTGTAGTGCAATAAAACAGTCACATTTTTTGTAAACTAAACTGTGATGCAAGACTAGAGTAGACTTGTCCTTAAAAACTGTCCTATGCGAAAACAAGTTCTGTTTTTAAGATGAAAGCAAACTGCTACTGGTATTTTCTTCTTTTTCTTTAGTTTTTAAATCAGAATGGAGAAAAAATCATTTACTAGCTGTAAAATAAGTATCAGGAATTTATCTGATGTGTACCACATTAAAATACCACCTGTAATAGGTGTCATAACCTCATTAAATTTGAAATAATCTGTTGTTATTCTCCAAGAAGCTATTTCAAAGGCCAAGTGGGGAAGTAGAATAATGATGTAATCCACTATCTTTTAGTCTTTGCATCTTTTAGTGTTTAACAGTTGTTGTAATTCTCACAGAGATGCAAAATTATTATTTTCTTATAGAAAAAACCACAACAATGGTTTCTATTTGGTATTTTTTGACCTCCTTACACCATACATCAGGGAGGTAATATGGGGATTAGACCAGTTGCTAAGTATATCCAGTCAAACTATACACTCTGAACTTAGGACTTATCATAAATGGTTTAGACTATCACTAGGCTTGAAAGGAGGCAAACTTGGGTGGCAACACAAATTATTGCTTGACTCAAAGAAATCTCAACATGAACCAAAGATTATCAAGACAGTCTCCATTCCAAGTAATGAGTGGTAAGACAGAGCATGGAATCCAGAGTCTGTAAGAGGATCAGATAGTACCCTTTATCCAGGTAAATGCCCCAAATTCATAGTCTGAAGATAAGTACCAGGGTTGGAAATATGATGTTATAGCATGATCTTTCCTGTAGAATTTTGACATTCCCTTCATTCCAGGGATATATATCCGTAAATTGATTCTTATTTGTAAATAGCAGGTGGGCGTCACTCTCTCTAATAGTAGCTTGAGCCAGAGTTTTGTTCACCAGAATATTTTTGTATTTATATATCGAAAAACAATGTGATAAGACAGCCATTAATTTTCCTAAGGATATAATAATGAGCCTCACACAGAGATCATGTCTGGTTTGACCATTTCTCATGGAATAATTACCCCATTCACTATATCTCTGAAATTTTAAATTATCACTTTGCTTCAGAGTTTACCAGTTATCACTTGGTTTGGTGACACTATTCTCCTTCCGTTTCCCCTGAGGTCAGAAATACAATTTCAGTTACTTTGCACCTCCCACTCGAGTTTTCAGTCAACTGTCGTTAGGCAGAAAATATTTTTATAAAAGTTTATTCTTCACGGAAAATTTAAAGGAGAGTCATTTATGCTTTGTCTATAGACACAGGGAAGTGATGGGCCATTTGAACTAGGCATATCTATTTACAGATGTTTAAATGTTTCCATTTGGATTATGGTTACCAAACTGCCTTCTAGAGCTTGACAAATAACACAAGTGAGTAAAAGAAATGGCTGTGAAAAAATGGTGCTGACAGTGAACTGAAGAATGTATGCATTCCTCTTCTGCTACTCCTTCCAATCCATTGTTGACATGCAGGAGTACACAGGTCAAGTGTGACCAAGTATTGGGAACTTCCAGTTCATATCAAGGTTGAATCCTGGTTATAGTGAAGCAAAAGTGAGAAGTGGGAAATTAAGGTAACGATTAGCTACAATAAACAAAGAAATCATGATTTCATCATGAAAAAGAGGCACAGTGAGACTTTCAGGAGCATTTGGGATCTGGAGTTTCTCTAAATTTTCCATCTCTTCCAACATATTTCACTTTCAGTAGTTGGGATCCTACTGTCCTAAATTTCACAAGACCTACTCAGTTTGAAAATTCAGGTCATTTTAATCACTATAGATTAAATGTTTGTGCTCCCCCAAATTCATATATTGAAGCCCTAATCCCCAATGTGATGTCATTTGGAGGCGGCATCTTTGGAGGCAATTAGGTCATGAAAGTGGAATGTAGGGGCTTCCCTGGTGGCACAGTGGTTGAGAGTCCGCCTGCCGATGCAGGGGACACGGGTTCGTGCCCCGGGCCGGGAAGATCCCACATGCCGCGGAGCAGCTAGGCCCGTGAGCCATGGCCGCTGAGCCTGTGCGTCCGGAGCCTGTGCTCCGCAACGGGAGAGGCCACAACAGTGAGAGGCCCGCGTACCACAAAAAAAAAAAGAAAAAAAAAAGTGGAATGTCTATGAGTGGGATTAGTGCCCTTACAAGAAAAGTTATGAGAGAGATGATCTTTCATTCTGTCGTGTGAGGATACAACCATCTGCAAGCCAGGAAGGGAGCCTTCATCAGACAAGATCTGCTGGCACCTTGATTTTGGACTCCTAGCCTTTGGAACTGTGAAAAATAAATGTTTGTTGTTTAAGCCATTCATTCTGTGGTGTTTTGTTATGAAATCCTGAACTAAAACATTAATTTTATAATTCAAAAACTCCATCTTGGATTTTTTTTTCAAAAATATAAGCTGTATGGTCATAAGTGGTGAAAGATCCACTAACATAGAACCATGAGGTACAGAAACTTGGTTCTCTTCTGTCAGGAATCTTATGGTTCCAAGTGACATAAATAAATCTTATCTCAAAATAATGCAAAGAAGAAAGGAATTTATTAATTTATGCAAATAAAAATTGCAAGAGTAGAGTACAGTGGGATTTAGGAACTTGAAGGTAGTCATTAACACTTTTGTTCAAACTTCACCATCATTATTCCATGGACTGACTTACTTTGTAGATGTGGGTAGCCCACATCTCAGGGGTTTATGATCATTCAGGTCCTATAATCCTAGAGGAAGTGATAATACTGCAGTTTCTCTGAGTGTCTATGCATCAATAGAGGAATGTTAATTTTTCTGTTAGGTTCAAGAACCTCTCCCATTGGAGATAAGGGATTGTGATATCATGATATTCTTGGCTTGGAACATATAGTCACTTCTTCATCCAAAAGCAATTAAAATATTCTAGCTACATTTTAAGATATACCAAATTGCAATTGTAGAAGTTCAAAATTAAATTTTGTATGTTATTTGAGATTTCATTATTTCAAAAAAATTTCTTCCATGGGGAATAAAGTTCAATGTCTTCCCATTTGCAAGCTTTGCTCTTAATAATTTTAGTAAGGCAGAACTTTTTTGGATCTCTACTTGTTAAATAATTTGATCAAAGATTTTCAGCTGATTTTTGAACAAAATGTAACCAAATTTTGTACATTTCATTGTATTTGTTTCCTAGGATTGCTATAACTCAAAAACATAAACTGGGTAGCTTAAAACAACAGAAATTTATTTTCTCAAAGTCTGGAGGCTAGAACACAGAAATCAATATATTGGTTAGGGCCATCTCCACTCTGAAGGCTCTAGAGATCCTTCCTTGCCTCTTCGGAGCTTCTGGTGGTTGCCAAAAATTCTTGGCATCCATAATTTGTGGTTGTATCTTATAATTACATCACTCCACTTTCTGCTTCTGCCTTCTCATGGTTATCTTTCCTCTGTGTATATCTGTGTATGTCTCTGTCCAAATTTCCCTTTTCTTATAAGAACCACAGTCATTGGATTTAGGTCCCATACTCTAATCCAGTATGACCTTATCTTAACTTGATTACACCTACAAACAACCTATTTCCAAAAAACGTCACATTCACAGGTACCAGGGCTTAGGACTTGAACATAACTTTTGAGGGGAAAAAGTTCCATACACTATAGTCACTGATACAGAAAATTCAGTATTTTTGTAGTATAGTTAGATCAGTTTTCATATTGGTTCTCTCAAAGACTCAGGCATTTCTTCAATCTAACTGGTACTTATTAAAGAGAAAATACATTCTGTCATGTTAAAGTATTTCTTTAAATTCGGTATCAACTTTCTTACAATATTTTATGTTTATTCATTTTGTGTTTATATAATAAACATTTATAAATGTCTACAACTTCTGCTTCTATTTAGATTGATTGTTTACTGAAATTTGTTTGGAAGCAATTATAAATTATGTATATGCCTGTACCCTATGTAAATGGAGGTAAGGAAAGATGAAAGCAATGCAAGAACAACTTCACTACAAGTTGAAGGATAATCAGCAGGTGTGCTTTATCAGCACATAAGATTTTTCCAGAAAGGCTGTGCATACCGTGGGTTAATCTCAGCTGGTCTGGATTGGCTGTATGTTTGTCTTCAGAGTTACTGACCCTTGGCCAACACTATGATATTTAATAACTGAAAGTAAATTGTATTCTGTAACCATATGTCTGTGAGTTGCTTCCAGCAGGATATGTCAACATTGTTTAGTAATAGTTGAATATGGTTTGCACCAGATTTCAGTGGAATCTAGGAGTGGAGGAGCAAATTGGGGTTTGGCTTTCAACGGTTAAAACTAGTCATGTAGCTAGAATATGCCTGTATGACTAGCTTATTGTAAGAGATCCTCACAACAAATATTTTTGAGCTTCCTGGTATTGAGGTACTTTGCACACCCTCGATTATGGTTTAACATGTGAATATGAAACATATCTTTTGATACCAAGCAGTGGAAGGATAAATAAAGTTTGCTCCTTAGATTTCAGTGCATACTCTTCTCCTGTTGTTGTACTCTGTCTTCTGCCTGTAATAAAGCTGTTCTGTTAATATAAACTGTTTGGGTCCTCTGAATTGTTTTAGCTATTAAAAATGGAAGGTGATTATTGTGTAATGACCACCTCTGAATAATATACAGAAAATAAAAGAAGGGAGAATTAATGTGCAAGTTCTCTCTTACCTCCTGCTTCTCATTTTAAAAATTTCAGCCCAGTGAGGGCTAAAACTATGCGTTTCACAGCAGCATTAACCAACTATTCCACATCTTCTGAGGAAACCAGGTTTTATGCCCTAGTATGTAATTACATTCAAGTCCAAAAGCAAATAATTGATTCTGCATTGGTGAGGCCCCAACCACAGGGAAAAGGAAGAAGGTAGGCAATGTACTGAGTGCCCACATCTAAATGAATTACCACAGAGTACTCATCTTACAGGCTAAGGGAAAGAATTTCACTAATATCTGAGAGCACTTTCTCACATTCCCTATCAAGTTCTACCTTCCCTCAGATAACCAATAGTCTAGTTTATCTCATCAGATATTAATTGCTCATAGATTCTAATAGATTCTATTTATGGGGTTGTACATTCCACTATATTTTGTGTCCAGTTACTGTCATTCAGTGTTATTTATATAAAATTCATCCACGTTGTTTTGTGTGACCGTAACTCATTCATGTTAATTACAGTATAATATCCCTTTGCATTGTATACCACAATTTATTTATACAAAATACTGTTAATTCACACTTATGTTGATTTTAGTTTGGGATATTAATAATAACGTTGCTAAGAATATTGGTTAAATGTTTTACAGCATATATGTGTATATGTATATATGTATAAATGTCTTTAGAGCAAACATATATAAATATATTTTATATATATTTATTTATTTATTTATTTATTTTGGTTATATACCTAAGAGTGAAACTGCTAGTCATAAGATAAGCAGATGCTGATCTTCGACAAAGACTAATGCAGGTTTCCAAGTTGCTTGTACCAGTTAACATTTATTTTAGCTCTGCTTTTCATTCCTTTTGTTTGCTTGTTTTTGCAAATACTTGGTATTACCAATTGTTATCATTTCAGTCATTCTGGTGTTTGTGTCATGATATTATTCAGTATCTTTAATTTTCATTTTTTTCTGAGGACTAATGATGTTGAGCACTTTTTATATATTTATTGACCATTAAGATAACCTCTTTTGGTGAAGTGCCTATTCAGGTCTATTGCCTACATACTACTACATCAGTTGCCCTTGTTATTGAAATATGCCCAATTAAATTTTGAGCAAGTTGGGGACTGGATTCAGACAAAAATTTGTGCTTAGCCATATCACATTTGGGATATTAATTAGGTACTCAGATGTGGAGGCAAAGAATGCAGTTGAGTACGTGAGTTTGGGGTTCAGAAAAGAAGTAAGTTTGGAGACATACATGTGGAAGCTCTGAGCTCATGAATGGACTTAAAGCCTTGGAACTGAACAACATCAACAAAAGTAAGGCTAACTTCTAGGGTAGTCCAACCTTTAAAGTTTTGAAAAAGGAGAAAATGCCAAAAGGGAGACTGCAAACAAGCGGCTAGTGAGTTAAGAGAGAAACCAAAGGCTTATCAGGTTTAGGATTTCAAACGAAAAGAAGTGTGATATTTCAAAAAAGAAGGAATGGTCAACTCTACGAAATAGCACTGAGAGGCTGGGTAAAATGAACACAGATTAGTAAGATAAAAGTTATTGGTAATCTTCAAAAAAGTGGTTTCCATAGGAATAAAATCTTGATTGGAGCAAGCTAATGAGAGAATAACAAGTGAAAAAATGGACACAGCAGTTTGGATACTTCTTTTATGATAGCCGTCATAGAGTAACCAAAGAACTGTCAAGGATGGAATTTTTCTTTAAAAATAGGAGATATTATGCCTAAGTACAGCTTGGACTTGATCTTGTGGTGAGGAAAACATTGAGGATGCAGGAAAGATGAAATTAGACAAGTCATTGTGTAAACTCAAAGGGATGGAATTGTGTATAAAAATGTAGGATTTGGTAGACAGATAATTCATCACGATGAAATAATTACTCCGCAGACAGAGACAATGGATATCAGAGCTTCACATAAGTCTGCTTTCTTGTGTATTAATTGCTAAAATCACATAACTCAGCTCATTCTGATTGTGATACTGGCTCTTGCTGCTCTGGTGTAAGTGAAGTCAGGAACATGGGGCAACCAGGAACGCCTATCATGTACCGTGTAGTGCACTATTCACATTACAACTTCAATAAAACCCCTTAAATTGACTATTTTATAGATGTAGAAATGGAACCTCTTAGAGACTAACATGCAGCACCATTTAGCTACCACATTATAGAGCTGTGATTCAGATATCAACATTTGAAGCTTTTTTTTTCCTATTTATTAGGTCATAAATAAATTAGGTCATAAATTCCTAATTTATGACCATAAAATTTAACAGCTAATGCTGAATACTTCTGAAAGTGAAAGGCACAAGTGTAATAGTTCAACTGAAATAATAGGTATAAACCAAGACTTTCTAGAGTATATGCAGCATATGATCACCCTATCTTTTCCTCCACCTTTTGATATCCTCTGGTATTCAATTCAAAGCATTCTATTCAATTTCAATTTTTCCATGGCTATTTTTAATGCCAATAATAACTTTAAGTTAAAAATAAAGAGGCCAATTACATCTGAAAAATTATAATAAAGACAGGAAAGCTTAAATATGCCTAAGGATTAATTTATTGAAATGACTGGTTAGGAAAGAGATTCTTAAAGAAATAATAAACATAAATCCAGAAATTATTTTTATACATATTTTTGATATGTTTATGGTATTTCCCACTTAAAGTTGAAATTTTGTTGAATTAAACTTTTGAAAATATAGAGTTTATAAGTCAAATTCAAATTAAGATGAATGCCATATAAAGCATAAAATAAATAAAGGAATAAAGTTGCATATTTTTCCATGTTGATTCATTTAAAAACTATTTTGGTAGCATGATGCAAGGATTGAAATGTTGCCACATTTCCAGTCACAGTCAATTCTGTGGAATAGAGAACAAATATAGAATTAGTTATATGGTATAACTCTTCATCTCTCCCCATTTGTAATTTTGGTGGGACTAATTCATAAGAGAAATTTTATTACAAATGCACCATGTTGTGCCCTATCTTGGAGGCATATAAAAGTTCCTCTAGGACCAAATATCAGCTCACTTGGAATTGTTTTATGTCTACTGGATCATGATCACAAGAGTATTCACATCTTAAGAATCTCAAAACTATATTCTATTCCCTTTTTAAGCCTTATGTCTGGAATAAGAAACTGTATTTTTACTCATAAATTAAAAGACAATATATAAATTTTAACTGATAACTAATTGAAGTTCATAAAGCCTAAGTTAGAAATGTGAATGCAGTTGATCTTTAGAATAAGCTCTAACATGTTTACATAAAAGTAGAAGAAATTATTTTCAGTTTTTCCTAAAAATGATGATAATCAAGCATAAGGATATAGGCAATTGAAAGAAAAATAATCAAATCTGTCAACAGCACATACATACAATTTTGAATTATTTGAAATATAAAAGATACAAAATTTCAGATGCATAATTAATAGTCAGTCATTGAGAATAAATTGATAATTAATAATTAAGTTGGTATATTGATGGAAGTTGCCACTATTTGGGGCTTATCCAGGAAAATGAAATGTAATAAGATATTAACTATAAAAATGATCAGTCTATCTGAAACTCCTAAAGCTTACCAAAAGTGAGGAGGGGGCATTAATTTTGAAATCCTCTTAGACCTTAACAATTAAAAAATAAATGAATAAATATACAATTCACCTTTTGGCAAGAACACTTTCCCTAAGAATTTCATGAGTATTGAAATAAACACCTCAGTATTTTGCCCTCATATGCTCATACATCAAAAACAAGATGTGAAATGAGGCATGTGGGGAAATAATTGTGCACAAGCAAAACTTCAAAATTGTAGAAAATAACAAACTTTCTTAAGTTTGTTATTCCCAACCAAATGAGGTTATCAAATTTAATTCTGGCTTTAGTACACCTTAATCCTCTTTATCTAAATTATCAACAGACCAGTTAAATCATAGTCCCTGAAATTATTTCTTCCCAATATTCAGTTTCTTCTACATAGAAAGAACAATTATATCAGAATCTCCATGGGTAAGCCTAGACATTGAGATTTAGGTGTGTGTGTGGGGGAAGTTCTCCAGGTTATTCTATTTGTAGCTAATGTTGAGAACCACTGATCTAAACTATACGCATTTTGGAACCATTCATTATTCATTTTCTCTTTTATTCTAGAGCTTTCAATTACTCTAACATCATAGAAACATCATAAGTGAAACAGCACAATTAGTAAATTTGGACTTACAATAACAGGGTAGAGCCCCCGGATAGGACCAAGTACAGGCTCCTGGTACAGCAGAAGGGCCTGGATGGGCATATCTCTCTGGAGGTAGGGCACCACTTGCTGGGGAATAGGCAGGACTTTGGGCTGAGAAAGGGACTGCAGTGGCTGAGGAGGAAACATGGGGGTAGGAGGAAGACGATGGGGAGGCTGGTGCATCAAGGACTTGAGCAGAGGCAGAGGAAGGTGCAGATTTTCAAGATCAGTGAGAGTCAGGCTCTGGCTTTCAATAAAGGGCTCTACTGGAGATTTAGGGAAGCGCATTTCTTTATGCTTAGGAAGGATAGTCTCCTTAGCTTTGGGGACTTCCATTATTTCAGGCTGAGGGAAAGGCACCACCACAGGGGGCTGAGCAAGAGGCAGGATGTTTTGTGTAAGAATAGGGTAAGGGATTGGCCCAGTGTAGGAATAGACTAGAGGCTGTGGCTGGGAAAAGTGGTGGATTTTATCCTGGCGTTCATCCTGGAAAGAAGGAAAAATAGTCTTTGCGTCTGTAATTCAGTTATAATTGTCATTCATGATGAATTAACCTCCTCTCTTTTGAACAATAATTCAGTGAAAAGAGAGAAAGAAAATCTTTCCCTTACTTTGGTTAAGAAACTATTTGGGGTCCTGTGAAGATTAATGAGTAAAATGCCCACTAAGGGATTTCTCATTAAGCCACTTCCTTCATAGGTAAATCCACAGAGCCAAAAGAAATCAATGTTTGGAGATTTCAAGACTTGTTTCACCTTTTCCTGAGTTGCCTGCAGAGCTGTAGCTATATACTTTGGTCTTCAGAGGGTACAGACTTTTCAACAATGTGTTGATAATAGTCAAAATTGTTTTCATATAATGAATGAAGATCTATTTTAAAAAGACTTAAAGGGATAACTCCAAGGTTTATTTTTTTTTGTTTTAATGAAAAGTAAGTCTTAGTTTGTTTTTTTAATTCAAGGAATTATTTAACAACAGCAAACTTCTAGCACTACTTCCCTTGGTAGAAGGTGGTAATCTTGAGTCTTTAAAGAGGCATCAATTTGTAAATTCATTTTGATTTAGCAAATATTTGGTGTAAGTTCCAGACAATCTAACTTCATTAGTAAAACAGGAAAGCTTAAATATCACAATAGAGTAAGTATGTTACCACAAAAGTAATTTATTTACATAATTTTATGCTGTTCCCAATTCTTATTTTTAAGCAAGCTCTGCTATTTAATAACTACGTGATATTGCCACACAACTGTGTACTCAATTGTTCTGTACCTCACTTCTCTCATCTGTGTAATGGAAATACTTTTAGGAACTTCACACATTCATAAATGTGAGTATAAAAGCTACAGAATGCTAATGTAAAATCACTGAATATTCACTGTGTGCCAGCTCATCAATCCTGGGGATTTATGAATATTCTCAATTTACAGGTGAAGAAATTGAGGTACAGATAAACTTGGAGCCAAGGTTATACAGCTGATAAATTAGGATTTTTGCCACATTCCTTCCCTCCTCTCTTTCCTCACCATACCCATCTTGAGAATAAGGGGATCACAGTCCCCTATCCAGAAATGTTCCTACCAATGTGCACTTATTGAATACAGGTATACTATTAGTAAAATGAATAAACCAATAGTTATTCTTAGGAATTTATTCTAAATTCTGGAAGCTGATTGTGTGTTTAAAAATGTGTTTAAGTCTTTAAAAATATTTTCACCTTCTCAAAGTTTAATTTCTTCCACTGATGTTTATATTATTACCATTCTTTAGACTGGACATAATTATTATAAGTATGTTTTCATGTATTATATTTCATTATAATTATAAATCAAAATATACTAATCATGAAAAAATTACCTCTGCTTGCTGCTGTTCCTCATGTTTAAACTTCTCAATTTTCTGCTAAAAAACAATTACACATAAAGAATTGTTATTATTTGTAAAAACCAAACAGGAAATTTTGAATATATGTACATTTAAATATGACGGTTTTACCTCATTGATGTGCATAACAGATTCCTTTGGAAGAAAAAAATAAAATCACGTTTAGTTTTAATGAACTATTCTTAGTTGTCAACATACATCAGAAAATGAAGACATTTAATAGGTTAATGCAGACATATTGTTTGATAATATCATTATTTTAATTGCTGAAACTTTATGTTACACTATTCTGAATAAATCTGTATATAAAAGAACAGATGATGCAGTCAAGAAAGAAAAGAAAATTAGTGAGCATAATACCAAAAGAGGCATTTAACAGAAGCTAATTTCTCTTTATCATCCTGTTCCCTCCTTATGACAACAAATGATCTCTAATACCCTCATCTAGTTCTAGAAGAATAGTCATTGAATATATATGATAATAACCATTGATGCATTTGTTAATCATTCTTAGTTCCCTTGTTATGTTTAGGTTTCAAACGAATTGTAAGAAATACATACCCTCCCCTAAGGACCTTATAACCTTTGCAAAGAGACAAAGTATATTGATGTACCATTTAACTAACAGGTGATAACAGACCCAAAAAAGAGTGGTGCAAGCATTAATTTCTACATGACTCCCCCAGGCAGATTTAGGACTACACTAATTCTCACTGCCTCTTATTTACTAGATTGCTATTACAATAACAAAATATGTCCATTTGCATGTCTCTCCACTCTTTACTAAGGGCATCCCTCTTTCCAGTTTGTACCACAGCTCCTAGTCAAAGTCTGATACAGAAAGTGCTCAATAAATGTCAAAACAGGGAAAGAGGTTAACATAGAGTTCAAGATAGAAAAGAGGACTGTATGTATAGTTCATAAAAAAAAAAAAAAAGCAAGGCACAGTGACACAATTTAAGTAGCAGGCAAACTTAGAAACTGCTAGAATACTAAATCTTCTAGACATTTATTCTGTCTTTAAACATATACAGTGGAAATTTACATTAGTTACCTGTCAGAACATAGCTACATTGGCTTAACTGCCCTAATGTAATACAAAAAGAAAGTACAGTATTTTTTTGTTCTAAATTTGGGAAATTGCCTCCGAATGAAGGTTGTCTTACCTCACTGCTTGAAAGGCTTTTCACAGTCTGTAAAGGAAAAAAGAAATCAATAATCAGTTGAGTCTCCTACTAGATCATCAGAAAATGTTATTACTTTATGGTTGGAAATTTTTCTCTGAAGAAAAATATCTTACCTCACTGGATACAATGAGTTCTTCTTTCTATAGAGAAAAAACAACACCATTTTAGTTCCCATAGCTAACCCATTATTAAACATTTTTCCTACCTAATTTTTACCTTCCTTATGGAGAGCTATTTCACAAATTTGAGAAATAAAAAATGTTATATGTCTTTTGAAAGACTTGTAATTGCTTTTACGGCTTTCAAATTTAGTACCTTTTTATTGGTAGATTTTTATTTTACCTTAATGAAGAGTCTTTTTTATGGGTAACAGAAAAGGAGTTATTTTAATTTGTATTGAACACTTTTTTATTATGATTATGAATATGTTTATGATTATTCATCTTCTGGAGTACCATCCTCTGTTGAATATACACAGGTAAGAATCAGCCCAGTTCCCTAGAGTAAGAGATATGTATATTTCATCACTGGAATAAGATATATTTATCAAGATTGCACATGCATGCAATTGTATTTGTGCAATATTACTCATGTTTTTGTTCTTATGTGTGTTTCTTCTTGTTTGTCTGCTGCTTATTGGTCTGTTTGCTTTTCCTTTAGGTACTGGTGGCACAATACTGTAGAAGAATTTGACCCAGATTTGTGGTCCTATAGGATTCTGTTGAGATAGTGGGTGAATGTAAATGATTTTCTTAGAAGTCAAAAAAAAATCTGGGATCCTGCATTATTTATACATTTAAAATGTTGGTAATACTACATTCTGCAAATAGGCAGATAGTACTATTTCTTAGTTATTTCAAGATATTTTTCTGTACTTACCTCTCTTGCAAGGGCAAGAGCCAACAAGCAGGCAAGGATGAGGACCTTCATGGCTATTAAGTCCTGTGAATGGGGAAATGAGGAAATGGTATATTACTTGTCAATCTAATGCATTTTCTTATTTAGGTAGGATTACTTTCCTTTAAAAGAAACCAAAGATAATGTAAAACAAAAATGTCTGGGGACTTCCCTGGTGGTCCCGTGGTTAAGATTCCATGCTTCCACTGCAGGGGGTGTGGTTCAATCACTGGTTGGTGAATTAGGATGCCGCATGCCACATGGCATGACCAAAAAAAGAAAAAAAAAAGAAGAAGAAAATGTCTGTATTGTAGAAAAAATACTAATAGAAGTTTTATCGTATGACCAAGGTCAAAATCTACTATGGCTCCTTAATCTTACATACCAAGTTTATATTTCATTGCCAGCCATTCAGATATTTTCAGCTAACAGCCCTATCCTACTTTATTCGTTTTCATCTCATTCATGGTACTTATGAGGACTTTTTAGAAAGACAGAAAAAAAGTTACAAATATTTACAGAAAGATTAATTAGTTGATTCATTTATTCAAAAATATTTATTTAGGGGCTTCCCTGGTGGTGCAGTGGTTAAGAATTCGCCTGCCAATGCAGGGGAGATGGGTTCGAGCCCTGACCCGGGAAGATCCCACATGCCACGGAGCAACTAAGCCCGTGCACCACAACTACCGAGCCTGCGCTCTAGACCTGTGAGCCACAACTACTGAGCCCACGTGCCACAACTACTGAAGCCCACACGCCTAGAGCCTATGCTCCACAACAAGAGAGGCCACCACAATGAGAAGCCTGCACACTGCAACGAAGACCCAATGCAGCCAAAAATAAATAAAAATAAAATTTTAAAATATATATATTTATTTAGCACCTTTTATTGTCAGACATTGCTTAGGTGCTGGGATTTTAGCAGTGAGCAAAATATTAAGGTCTCAGTCCTGTTGGAGCTTCAGTTCTATTGAGAGGCAACTGATCAAAGAAAATGTATACAAAGAAGAAGATCATATTTTACTTTTATATTATTCATATCTTATTCATATCTTTATTTCCAATAAGACCACCATTTTCATTTTAGCATTTCTTTTATTTGCTCCACTTATCCAGACATTTTCTTGGACTGATTGGACTATCTCTTCTCCATGTATATCCACCTCTCAATCTTCATCCCCACATGCCTAATGCCATCTCTTCTCATTTGTCGCACATAATTTTAGAGATCATACACTCTGTTTATTTTCTCTCCATAAAAATGTGTACTTATCCCTTGATGATTTACCAAGGTGTCAGATTCTTTGGTCCAATCCCCACTCTAGGCTACTTCTCCTTGGAGCATAACATAAAATATGTTATCACTTTTCACCAAAATGTACTAAATGGTTGGTCTTGTTGCATTTCTATAAGTTCTTGTAAAAAATAATGTTTGTGTCACCAATATCCCTTGACACACAATCTTCAATCCCAGATTTTCAAACTAAATTAAAAAATTTTTTTCTAGATTTTTCTCATGGGTGCTGATTCTATATTTGTTTTACTTTACCTAACACTTCTATAAATTTCTAAATAATTTTTTATTGTCATGACTCAAAAAAAGAGTATGGTACTATACTAGAATTCATTACAAGTAGGAGAATATTATTACATTTTCTTTATTTTATAATTAACATTTTATATACAGATTTTCAAGCAAGAATTTTATTATTGACTAATATACTTTGAGCTATTCTTTCTTTCAGATCATATATTTCCTTAATTTTTGTTTCCTGGTCATCTCTGTCAGATCTAGAATTTTTGTACAAAGTAAAACACTTTGTTTCTTTTTAACTTAATTCTGTGTTTCATGTATCTATTTTAATATTTTTAAATAGTATAAACTAAATGATAAACTGGGAATTTGGATGTTCTAAACAATTTTGATAAATACACTCTTCTTCTAAAAATATTGTCCATTTCTTGACTACTCTATTTCTTGACTCAGTATGCTACTTCTATAAACTATTTGTTGGCTAACACTTTCTCAGTGAAGAACCTAGGGGTAAGACGAGAATAAAGACACAGACCTACTAGAGAATGGACTTGAGGATATGTGGAGGGGGAAGGGTAAGCTGGGACAAAGTGAGAGAGTGGCATGGACATATATACACTACCAAACGTAAAATAGATAGCTAGTGGGAAGCAGCCGCATAGCACAGGGAGATCAGCTTGGTGCTTTGTGATCTCCTAGAGGGGTGGGATAGAGAGGGTGGGAGGGAGGGAGACGCAAGAGGGAAGAGATATGGGAACATATGTATATGTATAGCTGATTCACTTTGTTATAAAGCAGAAACTACCACACCATTGTAAAGCAATTATACTCCAATAAAGATGTTTAAAAAAATTAAAAAATAAAAAATATTTACTTCAAGAAATAGATCTTTTAATATAGCCTGTTAACTAGTCATGTACTAAAGAAAATAGCAATCACTGTTACTACATTTTGTTAGACTCAGAAAACATATGCTGTCATTATAATTTTTATCAAATCTTTGTAGGTACTTCTATTTTTTCAAGCTAAGTGCTAAAAATATTGTTAGAACTATCTTAAATACTCTAACGTTTAAAGATATATTTTAAGTAATTATATTCTTTCTATATCTCAACTTAGTTTGAAATAAAGATGAGGAGAGGATATATTGAATTATCTGAAATTCTTACCTTTTTTCTGAAGTAGAGGAAAAGAAGTGAAGAAGGAGCTGAGTGGATAATGGTCTGTTTTTGTGGCTCTTTATATACAGTATTTAATGGCATGCTAATTTTGTGGTTGAAATAAAATCAATAGTGAGTTTGAATTCCAAGAAGTCTGCATGATTAGAAAATGAATTCTTCCTCTTATCTGTCCGCAGAAATTCTGGGGATCATTTTAACAAGGGAATAATTCACAATCTGATAAAGGAAGTAAAACTGTCCAGTACTTACAGACATTGGCTGGGGGACAGTGATGTTCTGGCCCAGTCCCCAAGTTATTGTAACCACAATAAAGTCTCTTAGTACTTGGTGGGTCTTCAAGATCTTAATTGTGGGGAAATCCTAATAGACACCAGAGAGACACAAGCCACACAAAGGACACAATTTCATGCTAACCAGAATAGCTGTAGTGTTTTATGCTATAATGCAGAAAATGACAAGCTAACAAGTCCATGACGGTAGCTTAGACCCAAAGAGGGAAGAGAGTTATAGGCTAAAAAGAAAGGAAGAATAGGGTCTTGAATATGAGAAAGAAGACACTACAATTAAATCAAGTAGCGAATCTGGGTCATGAATTGCAAGGAGTAGGGAGTAAATGGAGATAAGAAGAGAGAAAGAGAAAGGGGTCAGATAATGATGGGCAAAGCATACAATGATCCTAAGGAACCTAAATTTTATTCTCTAGATAGTGCGGATTTGTTGAAGGGTATTAAGACAGAAAGTAACATTTAGAGAATACTTCTACAAAATGAATGAAAGTGGTACAAATTTATTAAAATGGGGCAGCCCAGGTTTGGCCTCGTATCTTTTACAGTGAGTCAATATTTATCAGCTAGTATACATGGAAGGACAAATGAGGGAAGGAAGGAAGAAAGAAAATGAAAACCCAAACAGGAGGAGGGTCTTACCTAAAGTACTACAATAGAGTCTGAGTCAGACCTCAAAAGTACTTTTTAGGTGCCCATTTACAAAAGCAGTCTTCAAGTTTCTTTGCCTCTTTAGCAATTGATGTTCATAAATGTAGTTGTATTTGACACTACTCATTTTTAGAAGGTTTGTTTCTTCTATTCATTGCCTGTAATAGATATATTCAGGGCTTCAGGACAGATAGATGCCCTTCTAAAGTAAGCACTTTAGCATAATTAATAATTTTTCTTCACAATATACTTCGCATTCATATCATGCTAGATGTGTGTGGGAGAGGAACACACCTGACTATCATACAAGTTTTGTATTGCTTAGAAAACCCAAGTCAATGTCTGCTATGTATTTGAATTATTCAGCTAATCTTCATTTTAAGACTGTTCATAGGGAGCCAGGAGGAAGCCATGAAAAGAAATGATGAAATGACTTCAGTGTCATAGGTATAACTAAAAAAGGCCTTGGCTGCTCCATGTGCCTTTATGTGTTAGCTCTTGGTTGCCAAGGCCACAGCCAAAAAAGTGTGATTTCTGAGAAAAGGAATACAAAAGCAAGCATGCCCTACTCATTCAACACTTCCTTTTTATTTTCTCAGCAAGATAGTTTACATATTGTGCAATAAACACAGCATTGCCTTATGACTGTCTCTCACCAAGTTTGAATTATATTAATTGTTATATTTATGGACTCAGTTGGGTCAGAAAAGTAGGTTAAAACCTTGATCAAGGAAATCACTAACAATACATTAGAGAAAAGAGCTTGTCCAAGGGAACATTAAAAAGACTGAGATTTAAGATGACATCAGGTGCCACTGGCCAGGTAAGCTTCAGAACACAAAGACCAATAAGAAGCAAAGTGCCATGTGGGCAACTCAAGCTTTTGCAATGTATAACTTAAGAGTTACCATTTTTATAAGGCAAAATGAGAATTTCGTACAGGGAAATTTTATAAGATAATCCTGGGTGAGGAGCAAGATATAATCTAAGCAAGATGTTCTAGTACTATTTGTTATAAGCAGAATTTGTTCAGCCAATGCTTTTTCCCATATTGAATGATGGATCTGAAATATGCAGTCATTCGTTTTGGATATATTCTAGCTGAAACCATGTAAGTAATACCCTCAAGAAAGAGAGCAATAGAAAAGTTGGATAAAGAGTACAATAAAGGGACCAAAAAATGTTCAGAAAATAAGAACTAGAAGAGATATCAGGAATTCCCTAGTGGTCCAGTGATTAGGACTCTGCGTTCCCATTGTGGCGGGCATGGGTTTGATCTCTGGTCAGGAAACTAAGATCCTGCAAGCTGTGTGGCATCGCCAAAAAAAAAAAAGTTAAGAGATATCATCCATATGATGTCTTAAATATATTTTAGAGAAGAGGAAAATGAGGACCTGGGAATTTGTATTATTTTTTCAGGATACTATAGCTATTTAGAGATAGAGCTGTTAACTAAAAACTTCAGTTTCCTAAAAAATATTTGAGGTACTGTTTAATAACTTCTAAAACATGGGGGCAGGGAGAAGGAAAATAAATAGGATTTATATAATAATTTAGACTTAGGAACAACAGAACACAGAATTACTTAATTCTGACAAATTATTAGGTAGGGATAGATAGTTTAGCTTAGCATTATTTATATAGTTGGAATATTTTAATTCTTTCCATTTGATTATCCAAATATAATAAAATAACATCTTGTCTATGTGAAATATAGCTATTAAGATTAATTTATAAAGTTAATCAAGAATCAGGGAATAAGAAATATGTTCTGTGAGCAAGCAGACACCATGAAAGCATAAAACCCAGAACCCTGATTCATAGGACACACTCTTAATCCTAATTACTCTCCCTTTACATATGAATCACCACTCAAGTTCAAGATACATTTATTGAGCACATACTAGACCAGTATTTTTCAACCTTCATGCTATTGATATTTTGGGCAGGAGAATTCTTTGTTGTGGGGGTTATCCTGTGTGTTGTAGGATGTTTAGCAACTTCCCTGGCCTCTACCCATAAGAAGCCAGTAGCACCAACCACACAGCTATTAGAACCCAAAATGTCTCAAGAAATTTCCAAATGTCTCCTGGGGCAGGACAGTGAAAAATCATCTCACATTTAGAAGCACTGTACTGGATGACTTGAAAAGTCACACAAAGAAAAAAGACAAAGATGGTGTGGTTCCATCCTGTCAGTGTTTCAGTGCCTTTGAATTCCTTATGTCTATATGCCCCTCTTTTCCCACTTTGAATTTCAAGGGAATTGCTATTATCACACTTGTATACAGATATTCAAATCCCCTACTTGTCTCTGATTTTACTATACTGTCTTACCTAAATCATATCCCAGGTTAATCCAAATTCTACCTTCTGCCCCGTGAATGTAGCTGACAAAACATATTCAACCATGGCAATTGTTCTCACTATAAAATGAAGTGCAGCAGTCACATATTCTCCCCAACTTTCTTAGACTATTTAACATTCAAAGCAACAACACCTCTACATACTGCCTTTCATTGGTTTCCTGACACTCCCAGATTAAAATCCAAAAGTCATTACAATGACCTAAAATACCTTACATCATCAGGCCCCCTGTTGCCTCTTTGACCTCATGTTCTGTATATTCTCGGTCTAGTTCCTGCTCTGTCCTGCTGGCCTCTTTGCTATTCCTTGAGCACAGTAGGTGAGCTGCCACTGATAGCTTTCCATTAGTCTTTTCCTCAGTCCGGAATTCTTTCCCCAGGTAAATGCATGGACCACTCCCCACTCTTCTCTTATGTCTCTACTTAATTTTTCTGTGAGGCTTTTCCTGGCCATCTTCCCCAGTACTCCTCCTGACATTTCCTACCCCACTTCCTTTACCTATTTTTCTTCTTTTCATATAATATAATGTAAATACTACACATTTTACTTTTTATCGTGATTTTTTTTTTGCTACTTGTCTTCAATTGTTTGTGTTTCTGTAGCTCTGTACACTTATAAATCTGTTTCCCTTAAAAGAATGTAAGTTTCATGAGGGCTATATCCCAGGAGCCTAGAATAATACATCTAGTTACTTGTAAATAAGTCTAAGTAGCTTATGTAATAAAATTAAATTCATTTATTTACATAGTTTAAATAACTGTTGACTGAGTAAATGAATTAATTAACATGTGACTGACTAAAATACAGCATCAGTGTAAATACTCTCTTAAAGAACACACCAAATAAGCAAGCACTAGACCTACCCGAGGCTTGGAGGATATTGTCACAGAAATGTTCAAATTTCAACTTTGTCTTGGAAAATACATAGGACTTTGTAAGTCAGAGAATGTGAAGAGAGAGCATTCTCTGTCAGAAGGAAAGACATGAAGACATGAAATTATGGAATGGAAAAGTTGTATATGAGACATAAGGAGAGGCAAGAAGTAAGGCCAGAAATATCTCCCCAGAAAGCTGTGAAATGGTCTTGAATCCTGTGTTAAGACCTTGGATATTATTCCATATATAATATGAAACAATTAAAATAGTTTTTGCAGTAAAATGGCTTCTCACAACAGTTTTTGCAAAATAATTCTGAGAATAATGTGGATAATGACCTAGAAAACTGTTAGGTTAGAAGTGGAAAGACCAATTAGGAAACAAATTACAATTACCTAAGAAAGAACAAAAGATGTGAATGAGGTGAAAGTTGAATGTACAAGTTATGGAGCAAAATCTACAAATGTAAATCTTTTCGGTTGCTCATCTAAGTATTTGATGGTAACTGGTAGGAGAAAACTGGTGATGTAGCTGAAGAAACAGGAAATTATGAGACAGTATTTGTAGAATATAGAATGGGGCAAAACTGATGGTTTGTCTAGGCTAAAGAAAGACAACTGGAAATGAAGCAAAGATGTAAGAGAGAAAAGGGATAAAATAGAATGGTGATGATCATGTAGGAGGTATTAAGAGCCGATCTACCCAAGACAAATGACTGATTCAGAGCTTCTCTGGAGAGTTAGAGAAATGAACAAGCATGGTTGTGAAGCCCCCAAACTAATGGATGGAGATGCAAAAATGATTAAAACAGATCAGATATCTTGCCCTCAGGAAACAAAGCTTTTTAAAATAGATCCATACAAAACATTATGACTGATAAGCAGTCATAAAAATGCATAAGCAAAACAATATGGTTAATAGGAGACATAAAAATCAGAAACAGGAAAAAAAGCAATTTCAGGAAAATAATTTTATGGTGCTGAACTACTTTAAATTTGTCAATGACTGTAAATAACATATATATATATATAAATTCATTATATTTAGTGTTTCAGAATGTAGTAAGGTGTGGTAAATTTTAAAAATTCTTCTACATAAAATAATTAGGAAATTAAAAAATATCATTATGCTTAAAAGTTAATTTTTAAGTTGATTCCACTTAGCTTGCCAGAATGATTCATTCTCCAGTAACACAGAATCACATTTGTGATCTCTTTATTTTAGCAAACCCAGCCCTTCAATGTGTTTTTTTGGCAAAGAAAATATTTTAAGGCATGTTTCAAATTTGTTGATAGGCTGTAAATATCAGAAGAATTCACATTTTAAAAACTCCAGACTTCTGATTTATCTCCTAAAATAATTTGCAGAATCTGGTAATACAGAGTAATAATTTTTCCATGTCAAAAACTGGCTGGAGCTGAATATTGACTGCTTCCTTCGACCCAGGCTCGAACTTTCTAGGAGGCCATAATCCATATTTTATCTTACCTTTTTTTTTTTTTTTTTTGCGCTACGCGGGCCTCTCACTGTTGTGGCCTCTCCCATTGCGGAGCACAGGCTCCAGACGCGCAGGCCCAGCGACCATGGCTCATGGGCCTAGCCGCTCTGCCGCATGTGGGATCTTCTGGACCGGGGCACGAACCCGTGTCCCCTGCACGGACGCCCCCACCACTGTGCCACCAGGGAAGCCCTATCTTACCTTTTTTATGTCTAGTGCTGTTTTATTCATTTAAATCACTTGGTTGGTCTCTATGGTTATTTGAATTTGTAAATATTTTCTGATTTAGCATCTTCCACCTAAAAAATAATATTTTCTATTACATACACTATTGCTAAACTTTGCAATAATACACACACACACATATATTTAATTGACACCATCTTACAGATGAAAAACCTGAAGACAAAACTTATCTACTCAGTTTATAGTGCTAATAAGTAGTGGATACAAGTCATTACATTGTGTGGCTTGTCATTTAGGTAGACCAAGTTTTTATATTTGATAGATGGCTACCAAGCTTCAGTTCTTCATTCATTCAAATAATGAAGCACATTTATTTTTATAATAATGAAATTTTATTACATATCCAAATGTTTTTCAGATACGTGTTCAAAGAAAATAGAAAACAGATCTGCGAAATTCTTTTTGCCTGTAGCCAACTAAATTTATGCAAATGAGAAAATGAGACTAGGAAAGACTTATGAACTTCCTTGAACCAAAAAACTAGACCATGGCAGAGGTGAGGCTACATAAAAACAGAATGTTAATAATCAATGAGCGTAATAACGTCTTCATTTCCTCTAATCATGTTCTAAATCATCCTGTATGAAATACTCCTTAGAATATGTGGGTACAAAAATTGGTCAGAAAAACAACATGTGATCGTAGTGAGTTCTTCTTAGAATTCAAGTAGGTTACTTGTATTTTAAACCACAGAATTACCACATGATAGAGAAACAAGGTTTAAATAGTATTAAGATAAACTATCTTAGCACATTCACTGTCTGGACTTCTTTTCTTTGTTTTACAAAACAAGGTAATATTTTCATATATCCTTTCTCTCATACTTCTTACTTATGAAGAATATCTGTACAACAAATGCTATTATTTAGAAAAAAATACAAACAGTATTTTAAAAGATAATAAAATGTTTTAAAGAAGGTTTCTTCTAATTAGCCCAAGACTCTTATTTATCATTCTTTACCAGGTTTTTCTTGATGAAACTGACATTTAGACACTAGAAACAGTTTATTGTATTTTTTTTTATTATTATGTGCTCAGACCTTGCTTTTGATGCAGGTAATTCAAAATAAAGATTACAGAAACTCAGGAAAATCTTCATCTGTAAAATAGAAAAAAAATTATTCACCTTACATTACTCTGGTGCAGAAAATACACATAACATGACTAGCAGAGTGAAAATAGCAGATGCTGAGTGATTAGTAGATCTTTTGTTTTATTTTTTAAACCTACATTTTAAGAAAATTTGTTTCTCATTTAATTTTTTATGATACAATTTATTTCATTAATCTAAAGAAAATTCCTAACTATAACATATTGGGAACAGCTGTGGTGAATAAGCTTATTTCACATCATTAAATGTCACATAATATTAAAGATGTTCTAATGAAAATGTCCTTTGTTATATGAAATTTAACTTTAATGTGCAATGTTAGGGAAAATACAATTTTAATCTGTCTACTTAAATATAAGTAAATTTATTTATTTATATCAAAACTATGCAACAAATATACTATATAAAAAGAGAAATTATGCAGCTTACTACCTGGAAATTATTTATTAATGCAAATCTTAAGATAGAAAATTGAGGGAAGGAGATTCAAGATGGCTGAAGAGTAAGACGCGGAGATCACCTTCCTCCACACAAGTACATCAGAAATACATCTACGTGTGGAACAACTCCTACAGAACACCTACTGAACGCTGGCAGAAGATCTCAGACCTCCCTAAAGGCAAGAAACTCCCCACGTACCTGGGTAGGGCAAAAGAAAAAAGAATAGGCATGGGACCTTGCACCAGTGGGAGGGAGCTGTGAAGGAGGAAAGGTTTCCACACACTAGAAGCCCCTTCGTGGGGCGGAGACTGTGGGGGGGCGGAGGGGGAAGCTTCAGAGCTATGGAGGAGAGCGCAGCAACGGGGTGCAGAGGGCAAAGTGGAGAGATTCTCGCACAGAACATCGCTGCTGACCAGCACTCACCAGCCCGAGAGGCTTGTCTGCTCACCCGCTGGGACAGGTGGGGGCTGGGAGCTGAGACACGGCCTTCAGAGGTCGGATCCCAGGGAGAGGACTGGGGTTGGCTGTGTGAACACAGCCTGAAGGGGGCTAGTGCACCACAGCTAGCCGGGAGGGTGTCCAGGAAAAGGTCTGGAGCTGCTGAAGAGGCAAGAGACTTTTTCTTGCCTCTTTGTTTCCTGGTGTGAGAGGAGAGGGGATTCAGAACACCGCTTAAAGGAGCTCCAGAGATGGGTGCGAGCTGCGGCTATCAGCGCGGATCTCAGAGACGAGCATGAGCCGCTAAGTTTGCTGCTGCTGCAACCACCAAGAACCCTGTGTGCGAGCACAGGTCACTATCCACACTGTCCCTCCCAGGAGCCTGTGCAGCCTGCCACTGCCAGGGTCCTGTGATTCAGGCAGAGGTGAGGCTTACCCAGGAGAACAAACAGCAGGCCTCAGGCTGCTGCAACATCACGCCGGCCTCTGCCACCGCAGGCTCACCCTGAACTCTGTACGCCTCCCTCCCCCCAGCCTGAGGGAGCCAGAGCCCACGAACCAGCTACTCCTTTAACCCCATCCTGTCTGAGTGAAAAACAGATGCCCTCAGGCGACCTACATGCAGAGGTGGGTCCAAATCCAAAGCTGAACCCCGGGAGCTGTGAGAAAAAGAAGAGAAAAGGAAATTTCTCCCAGCAGCCTCAGGAGGAGCGGATTAAATCTCCACAGTCAACTCGATGTACCCTGCATCTGTGGAATACCTGAAGAGACAACGAATCATCCAAAATTGAGGAGGTGGACTTTGGGAGCAACGATATACTTTTTTTTTTCTCTCTCTCTCTTTTTCTCTTTTTGTGAGTGTGTACTTGTATGCTTCTGTGTGTGATTTTGTCTGTATAGCTTTGCTTTTACCATTTGTCCCAGGGTTCTTCTGTCCAATTTTTGTTTTGTTTTGTTTTTTAGTACAGTTCTTAGTACTTGTAATCATTGGTGGATTTGTTTTTTGGTTTGGTTACACTCTTCTTTTGTTCTTTCTTTTTTGTTACTTCTTAAATTTTTTTTAATAATTATTTTTTGTTTTAATTATTTTATTTTACTTTATGTCATTTTATATTATTTTATTTTATCTTCTTCTTTCTTTCCTTCTTTATTTCCTCCCTTTTATTCTGAGCTGTGGGGATGACAGGTTCCTGGCGCTCCAGCCAGGCATCAGGGCTGTGCCTCTGAGGTGGGAAAGCCAAGTTCAGGACACTGGACCACAAGAGACCTCCCAGCTCCATGTAATATCAAATGGTGAAAACCTCCCAGAGATCTCCATCTCAACGCCAAGACCCAGCTCCACTCAATGACCAGCAAGCTATAGTGCTGGACACCCTATGCCAAACAAGTAGCAAGACAGGAAAAAAACACCATCCATTGGCAGAGAGGCTGACTAAAATCATAATAAGGCCACAGACACCACAAAACACACCACCAGACATGGACCTGCCCATGAGAAAGAAAAGATCTGGCCTCATCCACCAGAACACAGGCACTAGTACCCTCCACCAGGAAGCTTACACAACACACTGAACCAACCTTAGCCACTGGGGACATACAGCCTGCGAAAAGGAGACCCCAAACAGAGTAAGTGAAGCAAAATGAGAAGACAGAGAAACACACCGCAGATGAAGGAGCAAGGCAAAAACTCACCAGACCTGAAAAATGAAGAGGAAATAAACAGTCTACCTGAAAAATAATTCAGAATAATAATAGTAAAGATGATCCAAAATCTTGGAAATAAAATGGAGAACATACATGAAAAGCTTAACAGAAACCTAGAAGAACTAAAGAGCAAACAAACAGTGATGAACAACACAATAAATGAAATTAAAAATTCTCTAGAAGGGATCAATAGCAGAATAACTGAGGCAGAAGAACGGATAAGTGACCTGGAAGATAAAATAGTGGAAATAACTACTGCAGAGCAGAATAAAGAAAAAGGAATGAAAAGAATTGAGGACAGTCTCAGAGACTTCAGAGACAACATTAAACACACCAACAGTCGAATTATATGGGTCCCAGAAGAATAAGAGAAAAAGAAAGGGACTGAGAAAATATTTGAAGATATTATAGTTGAAAACTTCCCTAATATGGGAAAGGAAATAGTTAATCAAGTCCAGGAAGCACAGAGAGTCCCATACAGGATAAATCCAAGGAGAAACACACCAAGACACATATTATTCAAGCTATCAAAAATTAAATACAAAGAAAAACTATTAAAAGCAGCAAGGGAAAAACAACAAGTAACACATAAGGGAATCTCCATAAGGTTAACAGCTGATCTTTCAGCAGAAACTCTGCAAGCCAGAAGGGCATGCCAGGACATATTTAAAGTGATGAAGGAGAAAAACCTACAACCAAGATTACTCTACCCAGCAAGTACCTCATTCAGACTTGATGAAGAAATTTAAAGCTTTACAGACAAGCAAAACATAAGAGAATTCAGCACCACTACACCAGCTTTACAAGTGCAAAGGAACTTCTCTAGGCAGAAAACACAAAAGAAGGAAAAGACTTACAATAATAAACCCAAAACAATTAAGAAAATGGTAATAGGAACACACATATCGATAATTACCTTAAATGTAAATGGATTAAATGTTCCAACCGAAAGACATAGACTGGCTGAATGGATACAAAAATAAGACCTGTGTATATGCTGTCTACAAGAGACCCACTTCAGACCTAGGGACACATACAGACTGAAAGTGAGGGGATGGAAAAAGATATTGCATGCAAAGGGAAATCAAAAGAAAGCTAGAGGGCTTCCCTGGTGGTGCAGTGGTTGAGAGTCTGCCTGCCAATGCAGGGGACACGGGTTCGTGCCCCAGTCCGGGAAGATCCCACATGCCGTGGAGCGGCTGGGCCCGTGAGCCATGGCTGCTGAGCCTGCGCATCTGGAGCCTGTGCTCCACAACGGGAGAGGCCACAACAGTGAGGGGCCCGCATACCACCACCCCCAAAATAAAAAGCTATAGTAGCAGTTCTCATAACAGACAAAATAGACTTTAAAACAAAGACTATTACAAGAGACAAAGAAGGACACTACATAATGATCAAGGGATCAATCCAAGAAGAAGATATAACAATTGTAAATATTCATGCACCAAACATAGCAGCACCTCAATACATAAGGCAAATACTAACAGGCATAAAACGGGAAATCGACAGTAACACAATCATAGTAGGGGACTTTAACACCACACTTTCACCAATGCACAGATCAACCAAACTGAAAATAAATAAGGAAACACAAGCTTTAAATGATACATTATACAGGATGGAATTCATTGATATTTATAGGACATTCCTTCCAAAAACAATAGAATACACATTCTTCTCAAGTGCTTATGGAACATTCTTCAGGATAGATCATATCTTGGGTCACAAATCAAGCTTTGGTAAATTTAAGAAAATTGAAATCATATCACGTATCTTTTCCAACCACAATGCTATGCAACTAGATATCAATTACAGGAAAAAATTTGTAAGCAATACAAACACATGGAGGCTAAACAACACACTACTTAATAACCAAGAGATCACTGAAGAAATCAAAGAAGAAATCAAAAAATTCTTAGAAAAAAATGACAATGAAAACACAATGACCCAAAACCTATGAGATGCAGCAAAAGCAGTTCTAAGAGGGACTTTTATAGCAATACAATCCTACCTCAAAAAACAAGAAACATCTCAAATAAACAACCTAAAGCAAGTAGAGAAAGAAAAACAAAAAAAAACAAGAGTTAGCAGAAAGAAAGAAATCATATAGATCAGATCAGAAATAAATGAAAAAGAAATGAATGAAATGATAGCAAAGATCAATAAAACTGAAAGCTGGTTCTTTGAGAAGATAAACTCAATTGATAAGCCATTAGCCAGACTGATCAAGAAAAAAAGGGAGGGCTTCCCTGGTGATGCAGTGGTTGGGAATCTTCCTGCCAATGCAGGGGACACGGGGTCGAACCCTGGTCTGGGAAGATCCCACATGCCACGAAGCAACTAGGCCCGTGAGCCACAACTGCTGAGCCTGCGTGTCTGGAGCCTGTGCCCTGCAACAAGAGAGGCTGCGACAGTGAAAGGCCCGTGCACCGTGATGAAGAGTGGCCCCCACTTGCCACAACTAGAAAAAGCCCTCACACAGAAATGAAGACCCAACACAGCCAAAAATAAAAATAAATAAATACAAATTAAAAGAAAAATGTATAGCATTGTCTAGAGTCTGTGCCTGTACTTTATTTCTAAAAAAAAGAAAAAAAGGGAGAAGATTAAAATCAGCAGAATTAGAAATGAAAAAGGAAAAGTACCAAATGACACTGCAGAAATACAAAGAATCATGAGAGATTACTATAAGCGACTATATGCCAATAAAATGGACAACCTGGACTAAATGGACAAATTCTTAGAAATGCACAACCTTCAGAGACTTAACCAGGAAGAAATAGAAAATATGAACAGACCAATGACAAGCACTGAAATTGAAACTGTGATTAAAAATCTTCCAACAAACAAAAGCCCAGGACCAGATGGCTTCACAGGGGAATTCTATCAAACATTTAGAGAAGAGCTAATACCTATCCTTCTCAAACTCTTCCAAAATATAGCAGAGATAGGAACACTCCCAAACTCATTCTATGAGGCCACCATCACCCTGATTCCAAAACCAGACAAAGATGTCACAAAGAAAGAAAACTACAGGCCAATATCACTGATGAACATAGATGCAAAAATCCTCAACAAAATACTTGCAAAAAGAATCCAACAGAACATTAAAAGGATCATACACCATGAATAAGTGGGGTTTATCCCAGGAATGAAAGGTTTCTTCAATATATGCAAATCAATCAATGTGATACACCATATTAACAAATTGAAGGAGAAAAAACATATGATTATCTCAATAAATGCAGAGAAAACTTTTGACAAAATTCAACACCGATTTATGACAAAAACCCTCCAGAAAGTAGGCATAGAGGGAAATTTCCTCAACATAATAAAGGCTATATATGACAAACCCACAGCCAACATCGTCCTCAATGGTGAAAAAATGAAACAATTTCCACTAAGATCAGGAACAAGACAAGGTTGCCCACTCTCACCACTATTATTCAACATAGTTTTGGAAGCTGTAGCCACAGTAATCAGAGAGGAAAAGAAATAAAAGGAATCCAGATCAGAAAAGAAGAAGTAAAGCTGTCACTGTTTGCAGGTGACTTGATTCTATACATAGAGAATCCTAAAGGTGCCACCAGAAAACTACTAGAGCTAATCAATGAATTAAGTAAAGTAGCAGGATACAAAATTAATGTACAGATTTCTTGCATTCCTATACATTAATGATGAAAAATCTGAAAGTGAAATAAAGAAAACACTCCCATTTACCATTGCAACAAAAGGAATAAAATATCTAGGAATAAACGTACCTAAGGAGACAAAAGACTATGCAGAAAATTACAAGACACTGATGAAAGAAATTAAAGATGATACAAAGAGATGGAGAGATATACTATGTTCTTGGATTGGAAGAATCAACACACTGAAAATTACTATACTACCCAAAGCAATCAGTAGATTCAATGAAATCCCTATCAAACTACCACTGGCATTTTTCACAGAACCAGAACAAAAATTTTCACAATTTGTATGGAAACATAAAAGACCCTGAAGAGCAAAAGCAATATTGAGAAATTAACACAGAGCTGGAGGAATCAGGCTCCCTGACTTCAGACTATACTACAAAGCTACAGTAATCAAGACAGTATGGTACTGGCACAAAAAAAAGAAATATAGATCAATGGAACAGGATAGAAAGCCCAGAGATAAACTGACACACCTATGGTCACCTTATATTTGCAAAAGTAGGCAAGAATATACAGTGGAGAAAAGACAGCCTCTTCAATAAGTGGTGCTGGGAAAACTGGACAGCATGTAAAAGAATGAAATTAGAACACTCCCTAACACCATACACAAAAATAAACTCAAAATAGATTAAAGACTTAAATGTAAGGCCAGACACCATGAAACTGTTAGAGGAAAACATAGGCAGAACACTCTATGACATAAATCACAGCAAGATCCTTTTTGACCCACCTCCTAGAGGAATGGAAATAAAAACAAAACTAAACAAATGGGACCTAATGAAACAAATGCTTTTGCAAAGCAAAGGAAACCATAAACAAGACCAAAAGACAACCCTCAGAATGGGAGAAAATATTTGCAAATGAAGCAACTGACAAATGATTAATCTCCAAGTAGATCATGCAGCTCAATATCAAAAAAAAAAAAAACAACCCAATCCAAAAATGGGCAGAAGACCTAAATAGACATTTCTCCAAAGAAGATATACAGATTGCCAACAAACACATGAAAGAATGCTCAACATCTTTAATCATTAGTGAAATCCAAATCAAAACTACAATGAGATATCATCTCACACCAGTCAGAATGGCCATTATCAAAAAATCTAGAAACAATAAATGCTGGAGAGGGTGTGGAGAAAAGGGAACACTCTTGCACTTTTGGTGGGAATGTAAATTGATACAGCCACTATGGAGAACAGTATGAAAGTTCCTTAAAAAACTAAAAATAGAACTACCTTACGACCCAGCAATCCCACTACTGGGCATACACACTGAGAAAACCATAATTCAAAAAGAGTCATGTACGAAAATATTCATTGCAGCTCTATTTACAATAGCCAGGACATGGAAACAACCAAAGTGTCCATCAACAGTTGAATGGATAAAGAAGAAGTGACACATATATACAATGGAATATTACTCAGCCATAAAAATAAATGAAATTGAGTTATTTGTAGTGAGGTGGATGGACCTAGAGTCTGTCGTACAGAGTGAAGCAAGTCAGAAAGAGATAAACAAATACCATATGCTAACACGTATATATGGAATCTAAAAAAAAAAAAAATGGTCATGAAGAACCTAGGGGCAACACGGGAATAAAGACCCAGACCTACTAGAGAAAGGACTTGAGGATACAGGGAGGGGTAAGGGTAAGCTAGGACAAAATGAGTGGCATGGACATATATACACTACCAAACGTAAAATAGATAGCTAGTGGGAAGCAGCCGCATAGCACAGGGAGATCAGCTCGGTGCTTTTTGACCACCTAGAGGGGTGGGATAGGGAAGGTGGGAGGGAGGCAGACACAAGAGGGAAGAGATTTGGGAACATATGTATATGTATAACTGATTCACTTTGTTATAAAGCAGAAACTAACACACCATTGTAAAGCAATTATAGTCCAATAGAGATGTTAAAATAAATAAATAAATAAATAAATAAATAAATAAAATAAAGATACAGTTTTGTAAAAAAAAAAAAAAAGAAAAAGATTGCTCAGTAAAGAAGTGGGGTGACAGAATACTCTTGAATATAAAAATCATTGGAATAAAAGTCAGTGTTTCCTTGCATGAGTCCAACTGTGTCTTTATACTCATCAGAAGACTTCCCTGGACCTCACTTCCACTTATGGTAAAATTAGAGAACCTTCTACCTCAGGTATTCCTTGTATCTAATTACTGGGAACATCATACACAATTAGTGGCAATACTCCAAATACTAACACATGCTGTATTCTGAGTTTAAAATTACAAATGAATTATGAAACTATCATTTACTACCACCTCATATGGCCTGGAAAAGAAAGGGGGGGAAAACAGAAAAGAAGAAAAATAAGCAGTTTAATGAGCCTATCAGTAAAGCAAATATTTGAATTTAAGAAATTCTTGTTTTTTGAAACTGGGAAACATCTTTATTTTAATATGTCATCACTAGTTATATAATGTCTTTAAATAGAATTTGTTTGTTTAATATACAAATTATCGAATGATCTGTATCAATTCTATGTTTAATCATGATAGTGGCACTGTGGTCATTTTAATTTTACCTTAGGAAATTATTTGACAGTCTATGTAACTATTCAATGTGCATATACCATATGACACAGCCATACCATTCCTCTGCCTTATCAGAGATTTAAAAAAAAGTCTTCAAAAATCCTTGTACAAATAATATTATAATATCTTTATTCATGATAGTCCCAAACTAGAAATAGCCATGGTGTCCTTCTAGAGGAGAGGCATAAACAAAGTGCATACATTCTTACAATAGACAACTCAGCAATAATTACCCTGGATAAATCTCAAAAACATTATGTCATGAGACAAAAGCTAGATACCACAAAGTATATGCTTTATGATTACATACAAAAGATGCTCTAAAACAGAAAAAATGAATTATTGATCAATTCAGATAAGTGATGGTTTCTGAGAGGGGTGATCAAGTGGGAAAGGGTAGGAGGAAACTTCATGGGGTAATAGGAAAGTAACATACTTTGACCATGGTAACTGATCCACCTATACACTTAAAATATGTGCATTTCATCACTCATAAATAATACTTTATTAAAAGACTTTAGTTAATGAAAAGAAAATAAATTTTGTCACTACAACTGAAGCTTCATTGTCCCCACTCAATTCCATTCCCATCCCTAACTCCTCAGAGGTAATCAGGATTTTGAAATTAGTATGTATGTTTCCCAGGCATTATATTACGCCTGTACTACACATGCATATAGCTCTTCCAATAGATAGCAGACATTTCATTTAAAAGGGTTTTTTTCTGTGTAATAAAGTAACATTTTGACATTAAAAATAGAAATAACTGGGCTTCCCTGGTGGCGCAGTAGTTGAGAGTCCGCCTGCTGATGCAGAGGACACGGGTTCGTGCCCCGGTCCGGGAAGATCCCACATGCCGTGGAGCAGCTAGGCCCGTGAGCCATGGCCACTGAACCTGCGCGTCTGGAGCCTGTGTTCCACAACGGGAGAGGCCACAACAGTGAGAGGCCCGCATAACGCAAAAAAAAAAAAAAGAAAGAAAGAACTGTGTATGTTTTAAGTTTTCATAAGACTACATTCATGGATTTCTCAAAGTGTATAAAATATATTGAATTAAACTTCTTTTTAGAAAAAATGGTTAGATACATTTCCCATAAGTCATTCTTCACAGCTTACATAGCTAATGTATTTTTCTGCCAGAGACCATTTCATTTTAGACTTAGAAACTAATGAAAGTTTCCACGTTTTCAATGAGCCAATATTCACTAATCAAGTAGTAACATTTTTTAATGATAATTAACATTTATTGAACTATTTCTAGCTCTTATGAACCTGTGTTCAAGTTTCATTTCCATCCTCAGAGGTCTGTTGGCCTTTTTGTTTGCTTATGACCTAACTCTCAATTCCCTCAACTTTGCACAAACTCCCTCCATTCATTATTTTCTTTCTGGACTACCTGATTCTTATACTTACGGACAGTTCTGTATATAAGTAAGTGTCTTGATGAACTATCGATATAGTCATTGTAATGTATTAAACATATGACAAGAGATATATACCCATTGAAATAATATGGGACTTCCTATATTTTAGGATTTCCTTTCTTTGTTTATTTACTTATATCCTACAGAACTTATCTACTCCAGGCCTTTTATTTCTAACTGGTGGTAAGATTTTCCTTTTCTTTATGTTCTCATATTAGTTGTACATCAGTAGCATCAGAAAAGGCTGAAATCATGATGGTTGGTAACACTGATAAGAGCTTTGCCTGTAGTCTGTTCTTTAATAATTTTCATCAATCCCGTTAGGTAGTTAAGTATTGTTGTACACTGTTTACTCTGTATTCCAACCTAAATTTCTAACTGGAACTTCAAATTTAACTTTTATAAAACTAAGCTCCTAAAAGAATAGATATATGTGTATATATAACTGAATCACTTTGCTGTACACCTGAAATAACACAACATTGTAACTCCCATGTAAAATAAATATTTAAAAATTTAAAATTAAACACATAAATAAGATAAGGGGGGAAAAATATCTAAGCTCCTAATAGTTTTCCCCTAAACTAGCTCCTCTCTCAATATTTGTCATATCAGTAGGTAGTAACTACATTATTCCAGGTGATCAGAACAAAAACCTGGAGTAATTGTTGACCTTTTCCTTTCTCTCACACCTCACCTTTAATCTATTAAATTCTATCTTCTTTAAGTTTCAAAGTATATCTAGAATATTACAATTTCTCACCATCCCCTCTGCTGGCATAAACAATCTAGATTATTACAATAGGCTCCAAATTGATCATATTTCTTCCTTTGACCCTTTCAGTCTACTTTTTAGTAGGTAATCCCAAGTTATCTTCTACTTGACATCACTTTCCAGTCAGTGTAACTGTTTCCTAAAGTCTTTTCAATACCTAAGAACCTTGCCTTATTGGTCCCATTTGCCCCTTTGACTTTGTTTCCACCAAATTCACTATTTTTCAACCATGCTGGTTTATCCAAAAATTTTCAAACTTGCCAGGAATACTCATAAATCAGGGCCTTTGCAGATGAGTTCTTCCCGAACTATCTACAGTACAAGGTTTATTTCCTTTAAGTTTTTACTCTTTTGCTCATGGAGACATTTCCTGGCCACACTATCTAACAGTGACCACCCCATCCCTGCTAATACTTCCTATCCTCTTTCTCCAGTTTTCTCCTTAGCATGCATCGTAATCAAACCAAGAATGTCTTACTTATCATGGGTCTATCTCTTTCAGCCAGTTGAAGTATAAGCCCCATGAAAGCAGAGATTTCTCTTTTGTTTATGGCTTTCTCCTAGATGCTTAGAATAATTCCTGGCACATACTCAAGAATTATTCACCGATTATATCTTAACTACATTTCCAACTTCAACAACTGTCCAAATATTTCATTCATAGCATATATTAACAAGTTCAAGTACATCGAAGATTTGGGAAATCTTTTCACAGATGGCTCAAATTTCAACTGTATCTTCAGGAACACTTGGGCATTTGCAAGGCAGGTAATGTGATAGAAGCGCATTCCCGGTCAGAAGGATCATGGGACATTTCATGGTGCCCTGGAAAGATTGTGAATGAGGAATACAACATGTCAAGAAATGAGGCCAGAAAAATCTCCTGGGAAGATTTTGAATGACCTTGAATTCTATGTTAAATATCTTGAACATTACCCTCCACAGTATAAAAAAAACATAGAAATGTTTTGATTCAGTAAAATTACTTGTTACATTGATTATAGAAAGAAAATATTTGTGGAATTTATGGAAAATGCATTTTGGAGATAACAGATGAGAGGTTACAAGATCTGTTAGAAACTGTAGTTATCTAAACAGTGGAAGATAAATTGGCACAGAAACAATAGATTGAAGAGGTTAGGAGGAATAAGTCACAAGTATGAAGACTTCCAAGAAATTTGGTGGTGAGTGAAAGGAAAAAAATGGGTGCGGTGTCCAGTTAGTGACAGAATGATGAAATGGTATCTGTAGAATGAAGGCGAATTCAGGATATTGTAAGCTAAGCAAAGGAGCAAGTACAAATGAAGCAAATAAAACTGTAAGAGGAAAAGGGGATAAACGTATAGGTAAGTGCTTAGAGGATGAGAGAGAAGCAGGTGGACCCACATCTCATAGAGAAGCTACTCATAAAACAGTTACTGGAGAGCCACAGAAATGAACAAGCATGGTTGTCTGATTTTCACACTCTCAAAAGTTAAAAGCAATGGAAAACTGTGGCTTCTAAAGGCAAGTAGTCCTGATTGTAAAGGGAAATTAAAGTGTTTACTAAGTATCCACCAAGTGTCAGGCCAACTTAAACAGCAAATATGTAAAGATGAAAAGCCAGATTTCTTCTGCTCCAGAGGACAAAGTGATTTAAATAATTCCATAAAAACAAGATGATTGCTAAGCAGAAGCAAAGGAGACATAGAAATCAGAAACAGATTTAAAAAGGGCAGTTTCATGAAACATAATCCTATGGGGGAAACAGCTTTAAGCTCTTAAATACCATGTGTAATAATTGGTTTTCTTTAGTTTTAAGAATGCAGTCACACTGTAGTAAATTTCACAAAGATTTCTATGGAAACTTAGGAATTTTAATAACTTGATGCCTAAACATTAATGCTTTGTTTAACCAGAATATGTGGTTTTCCAAAATGATTCATTTTTCAATAATTACATGTATCTAGAAACTAACATTCTCTCCAAAGATCTCAAATTGGCAGCACTTGGGCAAAATCTAACTGCGCATGGGTTCTGTCTTCAGACAAAATATTTTAAAATAGTTTTAACGTATTGACAATCAATATACAAAAATGTTCTGAATAAATAATAAAACACTTAGACTAGCCTAAAAAGTGGAAGATTTGGCAACAATGGGGCATATATATTACATGTCAAAATTGACTGGAGCTGAGTATTTCCAGGCTTGCACTTTCAGGAAGACCACATTACAGTCCCTGTGATACATTCTTTTTCTTAAACCTAGGCCTACTTCAGGAAATTACGTTACCTGCCTGGTTATTATAGCCATTTCATTCTGTGATTTCTGAAAAAGTAGGTGCCATGTAGATACCAATTCACTTTACATAAATTATTTCTAATCATTACAATTTTATAAATTGGATTCAATATGAATATTATTATTTTAAAGATTCAGAAAATACTGAGAAAAGTTAAGAAAGTAAATGCTTATGAAAGTTACTGCTAACTAGTTGGAGCGCTGAGTTTTCCAGTATATCACATAGACTTGCATATGGCTAACCATATTTTTAGTGTTGGCAAATGATAAGTAATGAATATGAAAAATGTATTTTTTCACATATTAATGAAATTTTAGTTGAAATATCCAAAATTTCATGTGAGACATTTATTTAAAATGTTTTAGATTAGAAGAGGCACTGAGGTACTTCTAGGAAAACAAACAAACAAAAAGTTTATCCTGAACGACCCAACTAGTACATGGAAGAGGTGAGCTACACAAACATGAAATATAGATAATCACTATACATTATAAACTCCTCCTTACCTGTTATCATGTTCTAAATCAACCTGAGCGGAAGCACCCCTTGGACTATATGGTACAAAAATTCGATGGAAAAACAATTCTAATCTTCATGACTTCTTAGAATTTGAATTCTGTTTAGGAATTTCAAACCACAGAATTACCATGTTATGGAGGAACAAGGTTTAAATAGCACTGTGATAACCCGTCATAGATCTCCCACTCTCTGGACTACTTGTCTTCCTTTTAGGAAAAAAGGTAATATTTTCATTTATCTTTTTATTATTCTATATAACTTGTAATATTGTAAAACCTAATAACATTGTTCTAAAAAGTATTTTTAAAGAAACCAATGTCAGTGTACCTTAAGATTCTTTGAGAAATTGGTAACTAACATAGCTACTGATTTATCTCCTTTTCAGTGCTTCTGAATACAATCAACATATAGACACTGGAAACTATTATAGTGCTCTATCTTATGATGAAATGCCACAATCTTATTTTAAGGATGAGCTCATCATAATGAGGTTTTTGGAAATCCACGGTACTGTGTATTTGATGTATGACCCCCTGAATCATTTTCTTCATCTGTTAATCAGACTCATGTACCTAACAAAATTGTTCCAGAGACTAGAGAAAGAATTTACAACATACCTAGCACAATGTCTGGCAATAGCAGTTGCTTAGTAACTACAACTATTTCTATGGTTCTCATTTATCAACATGCTAAAAGCATTTCTTTAACTTTTAGTTAATGTTTGCCCATGTTCCAATTTCTTTCATCCATGGAAAATAAAATCTTAAGTAAAATTGAGGTAAATGGCTATATATAATAAATTTATTTCAGAATTTATATTATAAAATTTAATATATATCTAATCTTATTTTAAAACGTACTCATTATGAAATGCTTCTAAAGTGAGTGTCATATGCCTCACCCTGTAAGAGTAAACAAACATATCTGAGATTCTTTAGTAGGAATGAGAAATTAATAACAAAATCAGGCAATGCAAATCTTAAGATAGAGAATAATTCCCATGCATACACATTCTCTAGATGTGCATAGGTAGAGATCACCGGTAAATTTAACAGTTTGAGTCAAATAAAATCTTGCCCTTTAAGAATAATTAATTTCATATTTGTAGATCTACAGAGTAAAACACTGTTATATGTCAAAAAGGCATTAGAATAACTTTACTTCACTTTTCAGTTCTCTGTTTATCCACTGGAAAAGTTGAACTGATATGTGGTCAGCAAACCTGGGGGACTTATATGTAGTCACAGTATTAGAGATGGAGCTGGAGGAGGTCTTATTAATCAAATATTTTTAGTTAAACCTCTCTTTGGCTAGATATTCAAAGTGAGGTTCAGTGATGTTCAGTGACTTGCTCAAGGTTCAGCAGCCTGTCCCAGGCTGATCTGGGATCAGCAGGCCTCCTTGTACCCATCACAGTGTTATTTCTACCTGCTAATTCTTCCCCTTATGAGGGAGCCAGGCTCTTTTTGCCTCACCTGAAATCTGATTTCAAAATGATTTTGCATTTCTGATAGTGATTCTCTACAAGATTAAAGAAGAATTGTAAATAATGTGGCCTTATTAGTATAAGCATAACTTATTATTTTCACCACTGTATCTTCATGTCTAGAATGGTACCTGACACAGGGTAGCAAGTATTCATTGAATAAGTGAGTAAATTAATAAATAAATTAACCATTTATACATAGGGTCAATTATTCTACTAACTTGCTAAGCCCCAAAGGAACTTCCACAATTTAGAAACTAAGATTTTTCATTATGTTGTGTTAATTTCTCCTTATAAAAAACTCATCATATTCATATCCATGTGTTTCTCGGTGAATCTGCTTTTATCAGTCTTCATTTCCCTTTCCTAATTAACTGGTACAAAGATAAATAACACATAATTAACAAGGAAATATGTGATTTTAAGGAGAGTAAAACTATTATTGATTAGCTCCCTATCTATTTCACAGGACCAAGTAAACATGAAGTTCTTCCTTTTTACCTGCCTTTTGGCTGTTGCTCTTGCAAAGCATGTAAGTATAATAAGATATTTATGAGTATCTATTACCTGAATATAAGAATAGTGAATCTTTTATGCAGACAACGGCAGGGGTAGGCAGCAAGGAAGTGTGACGTTTAAAACCTATAATCAAAGATGGCGTTGGCCTCACCTTACAAAAGATATCAAGGTGGACAAAAATACTTTTTATAAAGTGTTCTCCTTGTAGGGTTGGAAAGATTTTAGTCTTAGGTTAAAAGGCATACACTTTCTTCCATATCTGTTTGAATTTACTGGGGAACTATTTTCACTCCAAGAACCACTTCCTAAAAGTTAGAAACATATTAAACCATAACACGGACATCGTTCAAAGTTCGGGAGAGCGACAGGTAAAATGTAGATTCCCAAACCATCTCTCAAGCACATGTCAGAATTCCGTCATTCTTGACTACAGTACCTCAGCAGATATGATTCTTAGGAAACAAGCAGGTGTTGAAGAGTGCTAACTTTGAAAATTACTTGCCAAATAACCTAATGCAAAGTCATCCCTTAACTTCTCAAAGCATCTTATTCTTCTAGTGAGAATGTAATAATAATATTCATATCACATGATGACAAAGAAGGACTAGATTCTTCATGTGAAGTGCTTCGAATACACAGGCACACAATCTATTAACTTCCTCAGGAGTAACTCAGTTTTTCCCTTACCCTGCAGCCCGTGCTGCCAATCCCTCTCCCATACCCAGTGTCTCACTCCCTACAAATGCACTATATCATCAGGGTAAACAGAGTTCTTTGCCTCCTTTGCATTTCCATATCTCACATATCAATCTTGAAAGGTTTTTGTTATTAAGTTTACAGCCAATCCAAGAGCATAGCCAGAGTAAGAATTCTAGTTAGGCAAACAGAAAAACATAGTAATAATGCTTCAGTGATCAATCTTACACCAAGCTTCATTGTTTCTTTCTTCTGTTTATAATCTCCTAGTCTTAACTACTCTTCTCCCTTTCTCTCTAAATCAGTAATTGTCAGTATTTTCCTTAAGATTAATTAAATCTATCAATTAACATAAATGAAATAAAACAAAATGTGATGGTATTATAATATTTTAAGATTCTGTAGCACATCTGCACATACATCATATTATGTGATTAATGATTAATGTCAAATGATTATATCATGATTAATATCAAATACTGAAAAACTAAGAACCCAACACTTCCTAAAAGCAATAAATACATTAAGCTATAAAAAGGATTCATTTGAAGTACAGAATGATTTGCTTATTAATATTAGAGCATAGAATATTACAATAATAATAAAAAAATCAACTAAACACTACACATTTCCAGAAACAAATTTCTAAAAGTCTCTTGCCATCAAAACAAGAACAATAAAAACAAAACAAAATAAAAATAGTGAGATAGCTTGGCATTTAAAATCTACCATAAAACTGAAACTTGTATTTGTTTTTGTTTCTTTTATAGGAGATGGAACATGTCTCCTCCAGTGAGGTAAGACACTTTGGTGTCAACATAAAATCCTTTCACTTAGTAAAAACATAATATGCCCTAAACTCTTGTCCTTAAAATATTTTTTCACAAGTGAGTCTAGAACTACAGTCAGAGACAATTAGAAGTGAAGCCATAAAAAAAAAGTAAATATGGAGGAGTAAAGACCAAGAAATCTACACATTCAAATCACCAAGATTAGATTTGTGCATTTTTTTCTGAAGACCTCTCAATATTAATGATGTTTGTTCACAAGTCGTGATGAACATTTTGTGAGTACAATGACAGGAATCCATTCTATGTTTCTGCAATGAGGACTCAAGCTTTTCTGGAACTATGTTAAATGCTACTTTCCAAATGACTTCCTGGCCATAACAGATGCCCACATACAACTTCAAGGTAACCTAAGCATTTTCTTGTTTTCTTGTGATGTATTTAATCTCTTTTAAAAAGACAAAACATGATAACAATAAAAAAAAAGAACATTGGAAATTGTACAGGGGAAATATTTTCTTTCTTCCCTGTGGCTGATATTTGGGAGAGATTTTGATTCAGTTATTCATAAACCAAAGCACAATGCAAAATTAGTTAGTTATCTGAAATATAATAATTATGTAGAGGGAGTGAAACTTTGGCTAACTTTGTTGTGTAATTCAGGTAAAAACTAATATGTTATCTACCCAATGGATAATGGTTGTAGATTGATATTGTATTAAGCTAGAATGAATTTAATTTAGGTAAATAAGTAATATTGTCTTTCTCTTTCTAAGGAATCTATCAACATGTCCCAGGAAGTAAGTCCTAAATTCTTAAATTAAATATATTTTAACTTTCTTTTTTTAATCAAAGTTATAAAATAAATTTATTTAGTTCGTAGAAATATAAGCAGGGAAAGAATGTGGTCCTTCATCCTAGCAAGGTACATCCTGATTAGTCTGTTAATCTTCGATTGATGAGACTGCTTTTTCTATCAAACATGGGTCACTTTCTCATTCAGCCAAAAAGATTATTATTTTTAATTATGATTGTGAAAATGGTGATGTTTTCATTGTTTTGCCAAAATGCTATGGACTAATATGAAAAGAATTCCAGGAAAAGACTTGTGAGCCATTTTTGAGCCACAATTTTAAAGCAGAATATCTTAGAAAGAATTTCTTGTTAAAAGTTCATCACCTTTACTTTTCTTCCTTAATTCTGTACCCTTTTGTTCAAAAAATTATATTTTCTTTGCTATCACTTTATGCTCAAGAATATTACCCTGGATTTCAGTAAATGCTATATCCTTTTGGTTTTGTTTTCTTTTAGGAGAACATTTGTTCCACATCCTGTGAGGTATATATTGATTTCACATCAGTAGTACAATGTGAAGTAAAATATAGTATTAGAACCACATTGAAATTAACCTGGATTTGGAAAATATATTTCAAGTCAATCAAATTTGAAAACCAAGATTATCTTTAAAGAATGAGACCAAAAGTATACCATCTTCTCTTAATTCTATGACTAATTCAAATGAAGAAAATATATCTTCCCATGAATCAACTAATACATTTCATTCCCAGATTCTATGAGGAATGAAGAACTTGTCTTTTAATGGTTTTCATTCTTGAAGTCTCAAACTTATTTTCTTCTTTTTAAAATTATTTTTCTATTGCAATATTTTCTTAAAATTGACTCAATCAATTTGTGTATCACAGAAACAATATATATTTACTTCCAAAGGCATGTTAGTTGGGTTAATGATTTATTTTTCCTAATACATAATAAAATAAGTAAGGACTATTACAATGAGAAAGAAAAGCTTATCCATGCCTTGCCTAAAATTATCTTGTGCATCCATTCATTCCCTTGACAAAGCATTTATTCAACAAGAACTATGTCCCCAACACTACCTTAGCCTCTAGGAGTACAATAATAAATATGATAGTCTCTGGAGATACAACAATAAATGCAATAAACAATGATAAATACCACTGGTTGTATGTTTATCACCAAATAGAAAATTCTATTATAATTCATACAAAACTCTTACAATGTATATTGGTGCTCTTTGACAGACATATCAGGTATCTGACTCCAGAGGAAAGTACATTTTAAATCAAGCCAGTGTCAAATCAAGAACCTATCATTCACCTTCAGTGTAGTTTTAGCCTGAAAAACCTCTCAATATTGCTTAGGGCAGTGTTTCTCAAAGCGCTACCTTTCAACTAGCAGCATCAGCATCACCTGGGCATGCTTATGCACTTTAAAATTTGAGAACCTCTTGTTTAAGCGGGGGTGAAAGAGGGAATGGTCACTAGTATAATAAAGACATGCTGTGGTAGAAGTATCCAAGCAATGAGCACAGTGGGAAAAAGTGTCTGGAAAGGAAGAAGTATAGCCATGGCCCGGAGCTTTGTGTCCTGAGGCATAGCCTGAAGACTTCCTACTTAGTGTCTAGGAAGTCTGCTTTACGGTTTCTCTAAGCTTCAGGTCTGTCTCAAACGGAGAGCCAATGGCGGCCTCTCATAAATAACAATTGTGTCCTGTAGAAAGGGTTTGCAGGATTTAGTTTGTCACACACCTCACTAGTCCTACTTTGTAATATTTTTGTCACCTGTCTACACTCCCTAGGCATCTGATATTGTATGAATAACATAGAATTGATGAAAACTTTAAAATGAAACATACTTTCAGTCACATGTTATTAATTTGACATAGAGTGAGGGCTCTCAGTAATTTATTTAATCTGTAATAAATAACATAATTTCTCAGTAATAGTAGCTTGGGCCATAAATATATTTAAGTAACTGCCCCTTCTACTCTAGTACAACTTTAAGGCTAAATCATGCAAGTTAAGTTAATTCTTCTTTTCTTCCCCTAAGGAACCTGCTGAAGTTCCCAGGGAGGTAAGTAATTTTCATTCAAATAAAATGGAATTCATATCACCCAGCCCTGTTTTCTTTTTGTGTATTTTTATAGCAAGTGCTTTTGTTTTCTTAACAGAAAGTTAAGGTTACTGTGGAAGATAAGCAATACCTGAAACAACTGGTAAATTTCTCGTACAAATTATAATTTCAAGTAAACCATGATAGTATTGCTGTTTCTTCTCCCAAATGTTCACACAACTCATTCCATCCCAATGAGTTATTTACCCCCAATTTATAGTAAGTAATATATTTTTTGTTACTTTAATTTCCAGCTATTATCTTATCAAACTTGTGGATTTATAGTTTAAGAAAAATGAGTGTTGAGCAATTATCTAACTGATTTTGAAGGAATTACAAACTTTAGAAAATGTGTTTCAAGTTTAAATGGTGTGAGTGAGATACCAGTGTAGTTGAGGTGTCACATTTTTGTCCACTCAACTTTTCTTTGACAACAGTGTCATAGAAAGACATCGCAAGTGTAAAGGTTTCCAAGCCATATATAGGAGGTCATGTAACCCATCCTCTGCGGATTAGAGAAGCTTGCTGTGTGCACAAGGAAAGAGCACCTGCTTTGGAGTTAGCAACTTGTATTCCAACCACAACTTCATAAATCATTACTTAACCTCTCCAAGCTACAGTTTCCTCAACTAAAAATGAAGATAGTTATATTGACCCTGAGGAATTACATTAGATGATATGTATTTCAATTATGCAAAAAATTACTTGGAGCACAGTAGTTAGGTGCATCTAAAAAGAAGGTAACAATTATTGTTATCATATCCCTACACAGAGCAGACATACCTGCTAAAACCTTTAGAACAGAAGCAGTCTTTCTTTGAATACTTAAAAATTGGGACTCCCCAGATAAGACCTCTCTTTTTAGGAAATTCTGACTGCTAGAAAGGCCATTCTTAACTTTATCAAAATGCTTCTAGTAGCATTTTCCTTTTGTACCACTCTTTTAAGGTAATTCTGAATTCATCCAATAATTATTCCCAGGCAATTCTAAAGACCAGTTGACATTCTACATGCCCATTTATTTTCAAATCTCTATGAAATTAAAATTCTCCTGAGTGAAGATGCCACTGTGGCTTTATATTTAGTCTCTAAAAAAATCATCAGAGTCAGATCAAAGGCTCTGGAATTTACTAGAATATTTATTGAGCCTGATAGATAGATAGATAGAAGATATATAGATAGATAGACATAGCAGGCACTATGAAAACTGCTATATATTTTAACAAATATAATCCTACATGGTAAATAATGCTCAGATAAATTAAGCAATATGAGCAGGGTCATGGATTCCAATACCCAGGATTAAGGGAATTAAAGTTCAGTTCTATCTGACTCCAAAGACCAGACTTCTTACATACATGGAAAAGAAAATGACAGACACTTACCTTCTAATTCAAGAAATGTTCCTTTCATTTCTTATACATACCTTTGTTTTTTCCACATAGATATTGTTCTGGAGGCCTTAATAATCAGACAAGTTCTTTAATTTTGCAATTTATTATAAATGTAGGAACAGTTACAATAAATGTTATGTTACTAAACTATTCTTGTTAGGTAAATTTGCCACCATTTATAAATAATCTAATTCAATAAAGTTCTAAGTAACTTGGTTCTTCCAAAATCTGCTTTTGACACAAGGAGGAAATTCAGCATTGGAGTAAATATTGATAATTTTCTTTCTCTCTAGAGCAAAATAAGTCAGTTTTATCAGAAGTTCCCCCAATATATCCAGGCTCTATATCAAGGTGCAACTCTTATGAACCCATGGGTTCAAGTTAAGAGAAGTGCTGAGCCCTTTATTCCCACTGTGGTGAGTGCTGCTTTTTTGTTTGTTGTTTGCTTGTTTGTTTTTCTTTTTGTTTTTGGTGAGGGATGAGATCAGGATAAATATATGTAAAATAGCTAGAGACAAAATGTCCCAATGAGTTGTAACTGAGAAAGCAGAACAAATGCAAATAAAATCTTGTAGTTCAGAAATTAAATAGCAAACAAAAAATAGCCCAAATGTAGTAACAAATAACAATAGTAACCATAGTGACAAATAAGAAATTTAATTTGAATTGTTCTAAGTGTATGTTCCTACATCATTTTGCTTGGCTCCTCAAACAAGTCTCTAATATATGAGGGGATAGTAATCATTAATTTCATGTAACAAAAATATTGTATTGTTAAGAAAATATGAGAAAGTGAAGTAACTTGCCCAAGTTCCAAGTACTGTCTACCATTTTGTTTCATAAAACAGTCTGTCTTAAGGAACTTTTTCTCATATGAGGAATAAATAACAAAAGTTTTCCTGACCCTTTTTTTGGTTACAAAGCAGATAGCAGCTCTCTACCAGTGAGGTAAGGCATTTTCCTACAAAGTCAATACCCTGGTAACTAGCAAGATATTATACACTACGGCTTCTCTGGTGGCGCAGCGGTTGAGAGTCTGCCTGCCGATGCAGGGGACGCGGGTTCGTGCCCCGGTCCGGGAAGATCCCACATGCCGTGGAGCAGCTGGGCCCATGAGCCATGACCGCTGAGCCTGTGTGTCCGGAGCCTGTGCTCCGCAAAGGGAGAGGCCACAACAGTGAGAGGCCCGCATACCAAAAAAAAAAAAAAGATATTATACACTTATTATACACTGTACTAGACAGTCTTTGATGTAGTTTTTAAGCAATAAATCTAGATTTACATAATATAGGAAAATCGGATCTTCAGATCTCAAAGAAAAATCTGGGAAAGGCAGAACAAAAGTGTACACATCCAAGGATACAAAGATTAGATCTGTGCTAGTAGACCTTGCCAAAAATGTTAACACTACTTCTTTTTTAAATGTCACCATTAATATTGCTATCACACCAGAAGACATGGTGTAGATATTACATTTTATAAACAGAGTGGGAGGAATCCAATGTATCATTCTGAAATAAGAACTCTAATTCATCCAGATCCATACAAAGTGCTGTTATCCAAACGTCTTCCAGCATATCGCACATGATTAAATACATTTTCACGTTACACAAGAAATTGCCTAGTTTTTTTTTTTTTTTTCTTTTTTTTTTTGTGGTACACGGGCCTCTCACTGTTGTGGCCTCTCCCGTTGCGGAGCACAGGCTCCGGACACGCAGGCTCAGCGGCCATGGCTCACGAGCCCAGCCGCTCCGCGGCATGTGGGATCTCCCCGGACTGGGGCACGAACCCGTGTCCCCTGCATCGGCAGGCGGACTCTCAACCTCTGCGCCTCCAGGGAAGTCCAAGAAATTGCCTAGTTTTATTCCTACTTAATAATGAATGAAAAAGTTCAGAAAAGAGAAATAATTTTACGAGTAAGATTAAATGCATCATTTCAATTTTTTTAAGGAATCTGTCAGCTCCTCTCAGGAAGTAAGTCAAAACCACTTATATTAAATATAGTTAAGAAATTACTTTTTAGTTTGTTATGGTTATAAAGTAAGTATTACTTATTTTGCATAAATATAAGCGGGAAACAATGTGGCTATGCATTCAGTCAGATAAAATATATTTATATATTTATTGGTTCATTGATGAGATATGTCATTCATCACTCACTTAAGAAATATGTATTTAGCAAGTATTATGTCCTTACATGATCTTAGATCTTTGGGATACAACAGCGATTGAAAAAACAATAAAAATAAAATTAATTATTCTTCTTTATAAAAGAGGGGTTTTCTGCATATATTCAAGATGAAATTATGTATAACCAATACAGTGAGAATAAAATGTTTAATTCTTTTTTAAATATATTTAAGGAAAATTCAAAGAAGACTGTTGATATGGTAAGGTATTATTTCTATATGAAACTATTTAATTCATATTTTCAAAAACTAATATGAATAGTTAGGTCTATCTGAAATGTTCTGCTTTTAATAAAATAGAGTTATATTTGTAAGTTACTTAAAAATATAATTTCTCTCCACCTTTTAATGTGTTTCTCTCAATTGCCCTGAATTCTTTCAATTAATCCTTCCATGTAAGCCAGACTTTCCACATAAGTTTTATATGGTTCCACTGCCTCTTTCTTTTTTTTAATCAAACTTTTACTATTTTTTGAACTGGAAATTTTACTTTTTCTTTTTTACCTTTCATACTAATATCCTTTTTGTAATATGAGAAATATCTTTAATTCCACAAATATCAAAAATATACTGCTAAGGATTCAATCATCCTGGTCCCCAGATTTTGATTACATTTTTATTTCTCAAGGAATCTTCTAGTAGCTCATATAGTGAGGAGAATGGTACTTTTAATATAAAACAATTAGTTTATTAAGAAATACTGTACTTTTCTGCTGTTAATTATTTTAAGTAAATTAGGTATTGATAATTTTTTAACAGAGCCACATCAAAATAGCCAGTAGACATAAAGAAAAACATGTGTAAGAAATATACACAGAGTCATTTTAGAGGTCTGAAATGACGAAGATACATAGCCAAGAGTAGCTGTTTTACCCCATGCTTTTGATAATGTTCAACTGGACTCTGGTTAATTGGTAATAGTAATTTTTAAAATAAGCCAAAGCCAAATCAACATCCTGTCAATTGCCTTCACCATAGTTCTACCCTGAGTCTCTCTCACTGTTTAAAGGGTTGAATACTGGATTGGGTTATGAGTTGTGTAAATCACAGGTTCAAGAACACTTGCTGTGTTACAATGAGCCAAATGTGTAAGCACAATGGGAAAACTTCCTGGGAGAGGAAGTTTTGGAGAGCATGGATTGTGGCCCACAGTCTTGTGGCCTGAGGCACAGCCCAACATCTTCATCTTCACTGAAGGAGGAAGCATTCTTTACCCTTTCTCTCAAATTGGGGGTACCCAGGCACTAAAAAAAAGAAAACAATGATCTTCCCAGAAAGAGCATGCAGGCTCTGCCACATACCTCAACAGCCTGATTAGTTTTAGTTTTTCTCCTTTCTCTCTCTCTCTCTCTCTCTCTCCCCACCTTTGCATCTTCATATACTCCATGAGAATTTGACATTATATGAACAATATAGGTAAATGGAAAATTCAAAACATATTTTCAGTCAAATATCATATGGACACAGAGAATGCTCTGATAATGAATATTTAAACTCATTAAATCCATAATACATTCCTATAAAGTAGTACTTTGTTTTTTGGCAACAGTGGTTTTGCCTTGAATTATTAAAATAATCAGCTCTAGTTTTCTGCTATAATGTTATAGACAAAATTACTCATGAGCTCTCTAAGTAAAGCTGATCCTCATTTTCTTTCCCTAAGGAATCAACCGAAGTACTCACTAAGGTAAGTAATTTCCATTCAAACAAAACTAATTACATATTATCCCATATTTTCTTTTGTATTTATCGCAGTTTATTTTTATTATTAACAGAAAACTACATTGACTGAAGAAGGAAAGAATCGCCTAAAATTTCTGGTAAATTTTCCATGCAAGCCTTTGTAGCACAACCAGTCTCAGCTTGGACACTGAACTGCGATCCTCTCAAAAAATAAAAAATAAAAACAAAAAAACGCTATTTTTAATACAGTCTAATTTCTATAAAAGTGTTCCCTATACTTTGTCAAAACTATTACAAAAACATTCTCCCATTGTACTAATTGGATCATTGCCATGTATCCACCCAACCATTATTCCCCAGTTATTCTAAAAACCCATTGATTTTTCATTTTGTAAAAACAGGAAATTATCCTGAAGGCAGATGTCACTGTGTTTAATTCCAATTTTAATCTCTATAATAATCTATAGTTGGACCTATATAGATGGTTCAAACTACAACACAGAGGAGAGGGATATTTATTAATAGGTGACAGGCACTATACCAAGTGCTCTCTCTATATTAATTCATTTACTTCTACAAGGTAAGTGACACTCAGAGATTAATAATTGACTCAGTGTCACAGATTCTTCTAAGATAAATCACACATTCTATATGACTCTCAGGACAAGGGTGTTTCCACGAGACATGGAAAAGAAGCCACAATCTGAGACACTTATTTAGTAAATTAAGAAATTATCCCCTTGCCTTCTTACACACACCTTTTTTTTCTTTTCTCTTTTTTTTCTGCTTAAGCATTTTGGCATTGGGGTCTGAAATAACCAAAGAATATTCTTAATCCTACAGTTTATTTTATGAATGTAAGCATAGAGTTAATTTTATATGAATAACCTCTCCTTTGCTTAAGTCTGTTTGGTATCATTTAGAATTTATCCAAATAAATAAAGCTTTAGTTTATTTGGTTATGTCCAAGAGTGCTCTGACGCATTGGATAACGGAAAAATTATATTTTTTTCTAGGACAAAATCAACCAATATTATCAGAAATTAACCAGGTCCCAGTATCTCAAGACTATTTCTCAGTATCAGAAAACTATGAAGCCGTGGAATCACGTTAAGACAAATGTTATCCCCTATCTGGTGAGTTCTCCCTTTTATTTTTAATTTTAAAAACCGAGTTATCTTTTATAGTAAAAATAAGATAGGGAAATTAAATTCCAACAAGCTCTCAAGTAGAAGCTGAAACAAAATTAAGTAAAAATTCTAGGCTGGAAATTAAATTAATCGTATAGTACCAATATAGTTACAATAAGCAGAAATAATTATAATGATAAATTGTGTTTACATTGGATTTAAATTTCTTAAGTGTTTGCTTATAATATTTCAGTTTATTCCTACAGCAATTTTTCAAGGTGGGTCAGCATAGAGAATATGACTTCCATTTCACAAAAGTATCTGAAATTCCAAAAAGTAGCCTGACAAAGCTCTAATTAACATTTCTCCTTTATTTCATTTTTTTAAAAATGTGACTTAGGAAACTTTTTAAACATTAGGAATAAGTGGGAGAGCAGGAAATTGCACCCAGAGAACTGACAGTTTAACATAAAAATATAGGATTGGAATCAGAAGCCCTGACATAAATAAGCTTTTGACTTTGGTCAAGTCACTTCATTTTTTCAGGATTTTTAAAATATGATTTAATTTATTAGATATACATGTAACATTTAAAGATATCTGTCCCATGATTAGAGAAAATAAGAATTTAGCATCTGTAGTTTGAATATGAGATGCCAAAATGATGCTCTAAATATTTCCATGGGGTGGTAAATATTCTTTTTGTTTTTTATTATAAGCACATAGCTAAAATATATTATTCCTTTCTCTTTTAAAGAGATACCTTTAAGATTCTTGAATTAACTGCTTCCACTTGATTATGGTAGGTATCTTTAGGCTTATAATTTAAACAATAAAGAGGATTTTTGTGTGAAGAATGCATAATGTTAATAGAGTTTCAACTTTAATTAAGTCATACTTGGTTTATGAAATATTTTAAATTTTGCTTACACCTTTTTGATTCACAAATGTAAGTGATCTGTGTATTTGCATGCATTTTATAAATATTTTGAAAATAAATTATAGGAAAGTTTCTCTATAGCTGATAACACATTCAGCCAGAAGCAACAGCTCTGGGTGGAAATTGTCACAAGCTTAATGGTCACAGGGATGTTAACTTATCACCTTTGAGTTCAGACTCAGAATTTCAGTTTGGTGGAAGAGAGTTTTCCTACACAAGCTAGTTTAAAACAAATTCTCTGCATTATTTTCTCTGGAAAAATCACCACTGTTTTAAATACACAAAATCTACTTTTCTTAGTGTCTCTGTTTGACATTTTAACCATTGCTTTAAAGCCATGATGAAGGGCTAAGGAAACGAATAAACATCAGTGTTGCTTTTTTGTGCAGTCACCTTTTCTTTTTCTTACGTTGTCCTTGCAGTATATAGGTCATCTCCAATCTTGGAATTCTGTCCCACTCAAGTTATCTTCTTGTTCCTTTTATATGTCCTGCAATGAGACAAAGTAGGTTTCAGAGAAATGAGTAATAACAGTGGTAGTAATTTATTGAGGCCTTACAATGCTAGTCACAATTCTAAGCCCTTTGCCTATATTAAAAAATTTCATATTCACAAAAAACCAAGGAGGTGGTTAATATTATCAGCCAATTTGAGATAAGGAAACTGAGGCCCATGGAAGTTAAAAAAACTTGTTCATAATCACCCTGCAAAAGTGGAAGAGCCAAGACTCTAACACAGATTTCCAGCTCTAGGACTCCAACACACAACTACTGATGCCAAACTACACCTAAAGTCCACCTAGGGGATTTTTTGGCTTTAAGTACATTGTCACAAACATGATTTGCTTTGTCATGTCATTTTGGCTCTCCAAATGATGAAAAGGGATCAGACAACTTCAAAAAATGATTTTATGTGAGAAAAATAATAACTATTGTGAATAAGAGCTGAAATCACAGCTGTATTTTATAAATAGCAATATTTCCATTGCTATAGTTATTTATACATTTATTTTACACTTTTAAAAAGCTGATCACGTATTCTATACTGTGAGAGACATGAGGGAGACAGAAATAAGGTACCAAACTTATCCTCATTAAGCTCTATTCTAGACAAAGATACAGGAATGGCAATATGAGGTGCCAGATGCTAAATTAGAGGCATGAGAAGTAGCTGGTAGTACAAAAAGGTCGTGATGCATCAGACTTAAGTCATAAACTAAGTCTTTCAGATAATTAGAACTAGACTAAGCAAAGCAATGGCAGAGAAAAAACAAAGTCAAAAGGTATTGAATTGGCAGAAAAATTACAAAAGAAATAGAGAAACAAAAAAATGCACATAGATTTTAAAGATTTTAATAATTTTAAGCAATTTCTTAAAGTATCAACCCAAGGTCATTTTGCATAATGATTTTTTTTCCTAAAACCTAGATTTCAATTAGATAAAAGGGTCTTAAATGTAGAAAGCATTTTATGTCTAATAAACTATTTAGAAAATAAGAATAAATTTTCCTTCAAAATTGGCTAAAAATGTAAATATTTACCACTTAATGAATAAATATAAATATTACTTTTATATGCAGGATTGAAGAACCTGGCTATCAATTTTCACTCATTCATTAAATTGCTCCACAAATAGTTATTAAAACCTTACTATGGGGCTTCCCTGGTGGCTCAGTGGTTGACAGTCCACCTGCCGATGCAGGGGACACGGGTTCGTGCCCTGGTCCGGGAAGATCCCACATGTCGCGGAGTGGCTGGGCCCATGAGCCATGGCCGCTGAGCCTGCGCGTCCGGAGCCTGTGCTCTGCAACGGGAGAGGCCACAACAGTGAGAGGCCCGCGTACCGCAAAAACAAACAAACAAACAAACAAAAACCTACTATGTGCTAGGTATCATGTTGGACACTAAAATATATTAACTAATAATCATTATAAATAACAACATTCTGCTAGAATAGGATGGATGGGTGTGTGTTCTGTATACAAGCATACATTGTTTCTTGAATATAAATCTAATAGATAATATAGTATTATCTTTTTCTTTTTAGGCTTGCCTGGAAAATCTATCTTCTACATTTTTTTATCTACCACTTCACTTCATACTACCAACATGTTTGGAGAGGCCCACTAATAAGACAGAAATGTTGAGGGAAAGGACGACTGTGCAGAATATTTCCTGAATTATTTATATTCTTCCTTTAGTTCATGCTGAATATACTGGGTTTGTATGGTGGTTTCATAAAACTTAGCTGATGATTATTTAAAATCCTTTCCCTACTCTTTCTGAGTTGCAGAACTACATTTCTTTTCCTCTGAAAATAAAATTTCAAGTGCATTCTTTGGTGTGTAATCATCATTTCCATTGTTCATACTGGCCCACTAGGCTATGGATGATAATATAAACAGTCCTTTAACAATCACTTTAAACCAGCTTGATTACCACCAAAATAACTGTACACTTTCTGGGTAATGCAATTTTACTTCTCATAATGGATAACCTTGAACACTACAAATTATATTCTCCAAACACAGCTAGGTTTACAGTACTATTCAACCATTGTTTTACCAATTTTTGATTTATTTGTGCTCATAATCTGCCACAGCATTAATCCCAAATCTTCACCAGATCCCTCAATCCTCCTCTCCCGGGTCACATTGTCACACTAAAGTAGGGAGTCAGGCATTGAGAACATAAACCTTCCAAGGCCCCGCATTAATGGTATCAACAAATGGAGAAACAGGAAAAGCAAATAAGTGGATTCATGCATGGAATGTAAGGGAAAACTCTAAGGGGGTGACACGTCCAAGAAGACAAAGGGATAGGGAAAGATAAAGGAAAGTGGATTTAGGAGGAAGGGATAAAGATGAAAATTATTTGAGCTTAGAAATTTGTGTTAAGCATCTGCTTATGATGGGAAGACATTGGAGGAGTTTTCACAGGGGAGTGAAAGTTTTCACAGGGGGGTGAAGGTACATGATATGTACCTTTGGTGAAAAGATTTGAAAATTGGAGACTTTTTCTTAGACACGGTAGAATACTCCAATCCTTTAACCCTCTCATTGTATTCCATTCTGTCCAAGCCCTCTTAGGCTCGCTTCTTATTCAAGCTGAACACTGAAGTGTTTTTCAGAAGGAGGTAACATATGCCATATATTTTGAAAGGGTAAGAGGTAGAAGCTAAGATAATTTTTCTTTGCCTTCGTAGAACACTCCATCCCTTTTATCTTTGTCTTCGTAGAACACTCCATCCCTTAACACTCTTATTACATTCCATTTTCTCTATTTCTTATTCACCTCACTTCCTTTCTTGCACAGCTCAGAATTCACCCTTGATTTTTTAAAATATCATCTTGATAACTCATGTAACTCTTTGCACCTCTGTACTTAATCCTACTGGAAAACACCCAACCAGGAACTAAATTTCTATTGCCACTCCATGCAAGGAGCTGAGCACTAAAGTAAGTTTGTTTTTTAACATTGTTGGTCACCAAAGACTACTTATCAAACTTTGTCTTGTTGGCATTAGAGTTAGCAGCCTTCTTCAACACTCCCTGGAAGAAATCTCACTGGAAAAATATTTGCCTTTCTACTTTATTGACAAGTATTTTGTCCATCAAGCCTAAACACTATCCATCTCCCTAGTATGACACTTCAATAACTTGATCTAACTCTGAACGTAACTGTAACTGTCTCCTTCAAGTCTCAAGGGATGTGGTGATCTTCCTCTAGTTCAAAGCTAATAGCTCTTTTGGTGCTTTTTAAAATTTACTCTGTGGGCTTTCCTGGTGGCGCAGTGGTTGAGAGTCCACCTGCCGATGGAGGGGACACGGGATCGTGCCCCGGTCCTGGAGGATACCACATGCCACGGAGCGGCTGGGCCCGTGAGCCATGGCCGGTGAGCCTGTGCGTCTAGAGCCTGCGCGTCCAGAGCCTGTGCTCCGAAATGGGAGAGACCACAACAGCGAGAGGCCCGCGTACCACAAAAAAAAAAAAAAAATTTCCTCTGTAATCTATCCTTTTCAATGATGTTCAGTGGGACAAAGTAATAATGATGATTATCATATCTAAAACAATTTGAACAGCTATGTGCAGGGTAATTTATATATTTGTCTCAATTATCCTTACAATTATTAATATTACTCATATTTCTTTTTTTTTAGAATAGATTAATGTTTATTACATCTGCCATATTAATTTAATATAGGCCACATTTACGATCCAGTAAAGGTTTTTTATGTGTTATGTGCGGCCTTTAGTGTACATAGAAGGGTCATTAAAATTATTGTGCTCAATACATTTAAATATATATATATTTTTTAACATCTTTATTGGGGTATAATTGCTTTACAATGGTGTGTTAGTTTCTGCTTTATAACAAAGTGAATCAGTTATACATGTACATATGTTCCCATATCTCTTCCCTCTTGCATCTCCCTCCCTCCCACCCTCCCTATCCCACTCCTCCAGGCGGTCACAAAGCACCGAGCTGATCTCCCTGTGCTATGCGGCTGCTTCCCACTAGCTATCTACCTTACCTTTGGTAGTGTATATATGTCCATGCCTCTCTCTTTGTCGCAGCTCACCCTTCCCCCTCCCCATATATTCAAGTCCGTTCTCTAGTAGGTCTGTGTCTTTATTCCTGTCTTACCCCTAGGTTCTTCATGACATTTTTTTTTCTTAAATTCCATATATATGTGTTAGCATACGGTACTTGTCTTTCTCTTTCTGACTTACTTCACTCTGTATGACAGACTCTAGGTCTATCCACCTCATTACAAATAGCTCAATTTCGTTTCTTTTTATGGCTGAGTAATATTCCATTGTATATATGTGCCACATCTTCTTTATCCATTCATCTGATGATGGGCACTTAGGTTGTTTCCATCTCCAGGTTATTGTAAATAGAGCTGCAATGAACATTTTGGTATATGACTCTTTTTGAATTATGGTTTTCTCAGGGTATATGCCCAGTAGTGAGATTGCTGGGTTATATGGTAGTTCTATTTGTAGTTTTTTAAGGAACCTCCATACTGTTCTCCCACCAGCAGTGCAAGAGTGTTCCCTCTTCTCCACACCCTTTCCAGCATTTATTGTTCCTAGATTTTTTGATGATGGCCATTCTGACTGGTGTGAGATGATATCTCATTGTAGTTTTGATTTGCATTTCTCTAATGATTAATGATGTTGAGCATTCTTTCATATGTTTGTTGGCAGTCTGTATATCTTCTTTGGAGAAATGTCTATTTAGGTCTTCTGCCCATTTTTGGATTGGGTTGTTTGTTTTTTTGTTATTGAGCTACATGAGCTGCTTGTAAATTTTGGAAATTAATCCTTTGTCAGTTGCTTCATTTGCAAATATTTTCTCCCATTCTGGGGGTTGTCTTTTGGTCTTGTTTATGGTTTCCTTTGCTGTGCAAAAGACTTTAAGTTTCATTAGGTCCCATTTGTTTATTTTTGTTTTTATTTCCATTTCTCTAGGATGTGGGTCAAAAAGGATCTTGCTGTGATTTATGTCATGGAGTGTTCTGCCTATGTTTTCCTCTAAGAGTTTGATAGTTTCTGGCCTTATATTTAGGTCTTTAATCCATTTTGAGCTTATTTTTGTGTATGGTGTTAGGGAGTGATCTAATCTCATACTTTTACATGTACCTTTTACATATACATGTCCAGTTTTCCCAGAACCACTTATTGATGAGCTGTCCTTTTTCCACTGTACATTCCTGCCTCCTTTATCAAAGATAAGGTGACAATATGTCCGTGGGTTTATCTCTGGGCTTTCTATCCTGACTTCAGACTATACTACAAAGCTACAGTAATCAAGACAGTATGGTACTGGTACTCTTATATTTCTAATAGCTATTAATATTATAACTTGCAGATGAGGAAATTTTAGTAGAAGAAGAATAAGTTGTCCCTAGGGGCATCATTCTATTTGGACCTGTTGATATTTACTTCCTGGTAATTTTTCCATTGTGGAGCAAGGCTCCGGACATGCAGGCTCAGCGGTCATGGCTCACGGGCCCAACCACTCTGCGACATGTGGGATCTTCCCAGACGGGGGCACGAACCCGGTGCATCGGCAGGCGGCAGGCATCGGCATTCTCTGCATTGGCAGGCGGACTCTCAACCACTGCGCCACCAGGGAAGCCCCCTGGTAATTCTTATAACGGTCTTTATCTAGCTACTTTTTATAGGTATTTTGCAGGACTTCTTTTCTTTCTCCTGCACAAACATTGATGTTCTCTAGGGCTCTGACCTCAGCCACTTCTTTTCAAATTCAACATATTTTTTCCAAAATATGTTATCCACTTTAAACATTTTAATTGCCACATAACAATCAGCTGATAAAATCAACTCCTAATTATCTAGATAACTTCAGCTCTAAATTTCTGTCCCCCAATATTAGACAGACATACCCAATTGACTTCTGAAACTCTCTCTATATGGTTAGCTTCCCAAGTTAAAATGTAAGCAATATTAGGGGTAACATGTAAGCAGAGCTTCACTTGAGTCCCCAGTGTTAAAACATTATCTGGTATTTGGATGAATTCCATATATTCCATATATTTCAGACCTAATATTTTATTACAATAGATTAAGCTGGAGCATAGCATTTATCATAGCTCCTAAATTTTTATGTCATAGCACATGGTGAAAACACCTTTAGGACCTGAAATGTTTCCCAGTAGGTGATACCAATCTCCCAGTGAAGCTATAAAAAGAAAATCTCAATAAAGCACCCATAGAATGGCTACTTTTAAGCAATTTTATTTCCTGGTAAGCCCTCCAAGACAAATTAATTGCAAAGTGTATCCCTAGGTAAGTAAATGAGGTGACTTCCACTTAAGGAAGTTTAGCCAGAAGCCAATTAGTTGTTGAAAGACATCTGCCAAAAAACATAATTTGGGCTTTGATGTCATTTATGTTAGGTAATGCTGACAGTAGTTAAATAGCGGGACCAGATTTTATGTGAAGGGTCTTCCTAGTCAGACTAATAAAGCCATACATTCTTTTGTCACTCTCTAGAAGAGAAGTACAAAATACATTGTATATTTTCTGAAACAACCAATTTATAATATTAATGTTCATAGGGTCAATCAAAATGAAGCTTTTATTTTGGGCCTGCATTGTGTGTGTCGCTTCTGCAAGGGTGAGCAAATGGACTTTTTAAATTACAGCAATAATATACCCATCAAGTAATTATAGACAGGGATTCGTGTTAATGGTATAAATTATTATAGTGTTGATAATGATGCAGCAGAGAGATATGTTAATGGACATGTGGTTTGCTGTGCCAAACTTTTCAAAAGAAATTTTTTAAAAATCTGAATTTAAAAAGTTGTGTAATCTGAAAATGAATAAACAGCAAGGAGAAGAAGTGAATTCAGAAATGCAGTGGGCTGGAGAAAGATAAAATTAAAGGGAACCAGAATTCCATGAAGATGATCTTCACTGGTTATGTCTTCAAATTATAGAAAACTGGATTAGGCTTCCTCTGGCAGTGAAGTCCCACTGCTGGAGGTATTTATGTAGAGTCACAAGGAATACTTGATGGAGTTAAAGTAAATGGACATAATGACTATCAGTGTATTATAAATAGATGAGCCTCTAATGTAAGAAATAGCTGATGGAAAATTCTTAATCCTAGCCAACAAGTGAGCTAAATATCCTCTTTTGGAAAAAGAGAAAATTATGACATCTACTCCATAGGATGGCTTTGAAGATTAAATATGATAATTATGTAAAGTACTTAACAGAGCACCTATGATATAGTAGGAGCTCAAATGCTACTTGATATTATTAACTATTATTATCAGATTATTGACTGATACTACTAATTATCACCCTGTGAAAATTTCAAGATATTTTCCAATCTCCTAAAATCACCTGACTTAAACTCTAATTGTTAAAATAGTAAATGATGAGTTTCCTACACTATCTTGTCATTCTTATCTCATACTCTGTTGTATAATCTGTGAGAAATTCATAAAAGATATTGAAGCTTAACTGGAAAACAACTGGACATATGTTCCTTCTGCAACTGTTAAGAGGTGGCTATGAACCACATACATACAGACAAACACAAACACAAATGCAAACAAAACCTGAAAGGTGAAAGAGAACAGCAAAACAAGATATATGAAAAAGACTGAATGATTTTTCAGATGGTAAGATTTATGTACATGTAGAAAATTACAAACCGAAATCTATCAGCCAATATAAAATTTCCTGAGACAATGGTCTATGTTAAAAAAATATAATGATGATAACAATAATAAACAACTAATTTATACTAGCGATTTATATTTCAAGAAGAAATTAACTATATTAATAATACAGTTGTACAAATTCTTCAGTAATAAAATCTGGGTACAGATGTTTTCAAATGAATAACCATAGTCAATTAATATTTTTCCTTTTGTTTTAGAAGTGTTTCTACTTCATTGATGAGGTAAAACTTTTTTTTCATCTGTGTATAAATGTATTTGTTTTTACCTTAAAGTATATTTTACATTTTAAAACTCTCTGATTTTTTACAAGGCAATTTTGTGACAACTATTGCTGTTAAAATATTAATGCTATTAATCTCTTCTTATTTGATAGAAAAATATTTGTGGAGTATAAATATATTTGTGTTAAACATATTTACTGTAAGGTCTTTATTTCTTTTAAATGAGCAGAAGCATTAAGTGTACTCCCTTTAGAGTGTGATAAAATTTTTGCTATACCCAGGTTTCCTCCTCATGCCTCTATGAAATTTTATGACAATACTGTACTAAGTTTACTTCAGCAAACTAAGAGATTAATCTGGGAAGGCTTTGCCTGTATTAAAGATTAGAGCAGAAGAAAGCATGACCTAGGAATTACCAGCAGGAGGAGTATGTCCCAAAATGCTAAATGACTTCTGTGCAGCAAATACTCATAAATTATCATGACGCAGGACACTAAAACATTCATCACTTGACATATATTAGAATTTTTTTAGTTCTTTGTCATTTTTGCCTCAATTCTGATGACAGGAGCATGCTAAGAAAATGATACTGGTATCTATCCACAAGCATGCAGTAGATAAACATGACAATCTAGCAAGGAAAGGCCAAGAGATATGATCTGGATGTGTGCAGTTTGAACCAAATACCATTAGATATATGGAGAAGAAGTAGAAAGGTTTTGAAAATAATTTTTTAAATGAAAACAATGAGATACTACTTTGAATTTCTTATAAAAGTTAAGACTAATCATAAGAATCTAGGGCTCTCTGGTCACAGTATGAATCATTGACATTTGTCTCTGTGAACACTCTGGAACATCTATCACTTGTGTATTATGCATCATACCTTCAGGTGACAATATGATCCAGGAGCAAATATTTTATCTCAGTAATTCAGGAAACCAACCTAAAATTGGAAAGAATATGATACACAATATTAAATTTTAATGAAGAAGCTTGATAGCTGGGAAACAGTAACCCAAACACAAGCAAAGAAACCTTGTCTGTTCTTTCCAATACCTAAGATCTAGCATGTGGACAGCACAGAGGAGGCACTCTTTTTCTTTTTTTAATTCTTGAAAATCTATCAAGAAAAACAAAATATCCCAAAGCTACTGAGGAAAAATCTATATTCATTGAGAAGTTATATTGCAAAGCCTTGTTTAGTCCCTAGGGATTTTGTGATAAACCTAAATGATGATCTAATGTAAATATCTGGTGTAAATAAGTCACTAGCCAAAGAATTAATCAAAACACTTGGTTCCCTGTACCTAAGTATTTGTAAACAGTTATGAACAAGAAAATTTAAAGAGAGTGTAGAAACACTGGAACCAGTAGGACATTAAAATCAGTCATTGCCGATCTACTTTGTAATAAGGTATTTAGAATAACAGGACTGGGTCTACACAGTCATAGGTAAGCAAGGTAAACAACTATATTGCTTAAGAAAGAAAATTCTACATTACTCACAGAGTTTTGGCAGTGATAGTCACTCTGAATGCCAGTAGAGATCTAAAGAAAGATTTTTTTCAGGGGTCTGAAACTTAAAACCAACTTTGTTTTCTTTGTTGTTTTAGAATTTTGTCTCATCCAGTGGAGAGGTAAAATATATCTATATTTGTTTATATTTTAAGAAATATAAATATATTTTAAGAAATATATTTTATATTATTAATTTTCTTTTTAAAATAGCATTTTCTGTCTAATAACATTAAATAATTCAGTATTATTAAGTTTTTCCATGAAAAGCTAAATAATTTCATAACATGTTATCTTTTCTTGCTGTGATGGTCTCATTTAAAAATGCATCTATAAGGATGAGCATATTTATATTCACACATATTGTAATTTTTTATTCATATTGATATCCTGCCCAATTTCACTGCCACTTCATTAGGTAAATACTTTTAAATGAAAATTATATAAATAAAGTTTTATATCATAGAAATGTATTGCTGATTAAAAAAAGGCAGTAATTTCCAACAAATATGAAAATTGGGTCTATGTTTATCAATAGTGCATGTTACTGACAGGTTAACTTGGAATACATGAAAAGAAAATAGCTCCATCAACCAGTTACCATTAAAATAAACATATGATAAGAAATATTAAATATGGCTTATTATATTTTAAATGATATTTATGTTACATAAATTTTTACTTTCTTGGATTATAATTGGGCTATGCAATGAATCAAAGAATCTAGAGTCTTAATATATAAACAAATGCATACCAAATTTGCTCAGAAAACTGACAAAGTTATAATAGGAAATAAAACTTCATGTGTGTGAGACTAAGAAATGTCTTAATTTTCTATAAATTCTTACATAATGTTGTGACCTTGGAGCTCCCTGACAGTTTTACATACATGTAATAGACAAAGCTAGAGAAATTAAAGGAAAATGAGGAGGTCCTTCTACCAAAAAATAATCATGTGAAATGTAATAGTAAATGCATTAGTAATATTTAGAATTTTCTCATTTAAAACACTATCGGGAAAATTAAATATGAAAAGCCCATAGTACATATTGTGAAATGATCATCACAATTAGTTAACATCCATCACCACGTATAGTTACACTTTTTTCTCATGATGAGAACTTTTAAGATCTGCTCTCTTAGCAACTGTTAAACACACAATATGGTATTGTTAACTATAGCTAATTATATCTCAATTGGAAAAAACAAAAAAGCCAACAGTCATCATCCACATCCAGTCTGCTTTCCTTCTTAATAACAATTTAAGATGCCTAGCCTTGAAGGAGTAGAAGCTTTGAGGAAGGGTGGGAGGAATTCAGAAGGACAGCTAGAAAAGGTATAACTAAGTGAATGCACCCTTGGGGGCACTTTAGAGACTCAGCGGGTCCTGAAGGCATCCAGCTAGGCGTGCTGTGCAGATAAAGAGGCTTGGAAGGACTGATCCTACACTGTGCATCTTCTTTTCTTCTATTGTTGTCCTGGCCTAGCTGGCATATTGTTTAGTTTATAACACTCCAGTTCACTGACACACAAAATATTTCCTTTTACATTGAAGTTTATTCCATTTTCTTCAGAAATGATTAGTTCTTATTTTGTAAGTGATGCAAGCACATTAGCCTTGAGAATGAGACTAAATTGGAATTCTTTAAAAAATAACCTTTACTCATTGTACATCATCACAGTCATAACATAAGTAATGTAGCGATAAGATAGAGGTAATAACTTTAACTGACTTCTTTGCTCTCGTTTAGGATTACAGCGGCAATCCTGACAGTCCTTACCCAGTTAACCCAACTCTGAATATTCCTTATCCCATACCAGACAGTGATTTCACTCCTCCTGTCTATCCTACAAGGAATAAGTTCCCCAATTACCCTGGGAATCCTGACCGTGATGCCGGGGTACCCTCATATCCCTGGGTTCTCACTGCTCCTGGAGCCCTCCTCTACCACATTTCTAGTTTTCCCATACCTTCTTGGTTGTCCCATCATCCACCCCCTCCTTGGGCTTTCCGCCTTCTTCCTCCCTCAAAAAGACCTATGGGACCTTATTTCCCACCTGATACAGCTGCACCTACTGCAGCCGATCCATATGTACTTAAGTCTCTTGCCCCACCTACTACAAACCCACCTTCTATCCCAGAGACTGAGCCACCTGCTGTGACAGAGCCTGATGAAGCAGAAATTGCAGCAGCTGCCCCAGGACCTCAGTCCTCTATTTCTCTTGACCAGGTGGGTTGCCTCAGTCTTACTCCTGTGATGCATGAGAGGTGTAGGAGCAGGAAAGAAACAGTCTCTCCACAAGCAAATATATACTGTATCAGCTGAAATATTTTGTACAGCTTTACTGAGACACAATGTCATACCAATATTGAAAGTGTATACTTTGGTAAGTTTTGACATATATATACACACCCATGAAAAAAATCACCAGGATAATGAATATATCCACCACAGCCAGAAGGTTCCTCCTGTTTTTTTTTTAATATTCCCACCCTTCCCTTTTTTCCTGTCCTTGATCTATTTTCTGTCAGTACAGATTGGTTTGCATTTTCCAGAATTTTATATAAGTAGAATCATACTGTATATACTTTTTTGTGTCTGGTTTCTTTCACTCAGCACAATTATTTTGAGATTTATCCATGTAGTTATGCATATCAATAGTTCAGTTTTTTTATTTTTTTGGAAAGTAGTATTAGATTATATGGATGTATCATAAATTTTTACCCATTTATTTGCTGATGAACATTTTAATTTCCAAACTTGATGCCATTTATTTATATCCAATTATATATTGAATACTGTACTGGCTTAAATTGCAATATTCAATAAAAAGGATTAGATGGACAGCCCTGCCTTGTTTCTGACATTAGGAGAAAGTTTTATTTTAGGATACCATTAGGTTACTGTGATTTTCACATTTAGTAAACAGGAACAGAGAAACATTTTGATCTAAGGCTAATTTTTCCCATTGCAGAGATCAAGCTATTCTGAGTGCCCTGTGAAATCTGAGCTTTTTTTACTCCGGCTTGTGTGATCAAAAACTTTTTCCTGCTCTGTGCAAGCACTAGATATTGTTCCATTTTGTCCTTTCAGGTGGTTCTTTACCTGACCTGAGGTAGTATCTTCATGTGAATAATATATACTTGGTTGAAAACCTTAGGATAACATATTTATTTATTTATTATTTAATTTATTTATATTAAAGTATGGTTGATTTACGATATATTAGTTTTAGGTATACATCATAGTGATTTGATATTTTTATAGATTATACTCCATATACACTAATATGTATAAAATAGATAACTAATAAGAAAAAAAAGTTGAAAGAAAAAAAGAGTTATTACAAAACAGTGGCTATATTTCCCTGTGCTGTACAATATATTTTTGTTGCTTATCTATTTTATACATAGGAGTTTATATCTCTTAATCCCATACCCCTCCCTATCTTGTCCCTCCTAGCTTCCTTCTCCCCACTGATAACCACTAGTTTGTTCTCTATAATTGTAAGTCTTTTTCTGTTTTGTTATATACATTCGTTTTAATTTTTAGATCCCATATATAAGTGATAACATAGAGTATTTGTCTTTCTCTGTCTGACTTATTTCACTAAGCATAATACTCCTACATCCATTCACGTTGTTGCAGATGGGAGAATTTCATTCTTGATTATGCCTGAGTAATAAATTGTGTGTGTGTATATGTATATATATCACATCTTTATCCATTCATCTATTGATGGACATGTGCATTGTTTCCATATCTTGGCTATTGTAAATAATGCTGCTATGGACATAGGCTAACCTTTTTAGATCTTTGTATCTATGTCCACCGTTTTCCTTCAGATTCTCTGCCCTGTGAATTTCAGCTATCTTGGTCTTCCTGGGCACCCAGGTCCATCTCCCTTCACTAAGTCCTGGAAACAATCCAGGCAGTAAGATAGGACAATCATAGGGTTCATCTCCTTTGCTTCCTGTCTCTTAGGGATTGGTGTCCTTCATAACTTGATGTTTAGATCTTGAGAAACTGTTGTTTCTCATATTTTTGTTATTTTTAAAATTTGTTTCAGGCAGTTTCTCTTACTCATATTGACCTAAAGAATAGTTCTCTGAACTTTTTTAAAACAATGATTTTTTGAAAAATATTTAGAAGCACTTTGTCCCCAAGTTTTAGTAAATGTGCCTATTTTATAAAGGGGAAAGTGGGATTCCAAAGTACTTCAAAGATACTCTGAACCCTGGGCACAGGCTGAAAACAAATGAGAGCTTAAACCCAACAGTGAATAATTTCTAAAGTATATTGTTACTAATTGAATACTCCTAGTAGTTGTTTCCTAGAAGGGGGTACCAACTTTTCTTCTTGTTCCCTTGTTCTGATAGGGATGAGAATCAAGTTAAATGGTTGCTTGGAACTGCTCCAGAGAAGTCTGAAGAGCCATCATTATTCTCCAATACTCCACACATTAACATGTTTCTTCAGTAGGTTTCTTTGACACAAAACACTCTCCTTCTACCAGTATATACATACTTGTAGTTCTTCATGACTCACACGAAGGTAGAGAGAAATTTAAGAAAGTATGGATAAAAAGAAATTGATAAAAAAGGGCCTTGAAAACACTGCTAAATATCTTAGACTGTTTCCTGTAGCCAAAGGAATTTATAAAGGACCTTCACTGAGTAATTTGACCAGTTCTTTGTTTCCAAAAGCTAAGTCTGATGGCTTAGAGTATTCTAAATATGAGTTATGAAGAAATCACCAGGGCACAACTTCTTAAGGAATAAAGATTACCCAGAAAAGATAGGTCTAATACTAGGAAATGAAGTACATTTTATCATTTTGTTGTTTGTTTTGTTTTGTTTTTTAGGTAAAGAAATGAAATTTTCAAGAGAAAAGAGTACCATGCATTTGTTTCTGTAAGTCATACATGATCATGAGATTTTAAAATGATGAATTATATAGATGTCATCTTCTGAACCCACTTTTGAATATATTTTTACTATATGAAATTCAGAAAGTGGGGTATGGAGAGGTACTGCGAGTCTGTGCCTAAGATCTCTGAAATTAGGAACACATACCCTGTGTAAGAAACTCAGGCAACTTTTGGACAGTTCTTCCTGACATTGATCCATATGGATTATGACTTGAATATCCTAAAATAATAGAGGTCAATATAGGGAAGAAACTTCCATAGGGGGAAAGGGGTTGAGTTATGGGTGAAAGAAACCATTGTTAAAGTTCTCACAGATCATTTTCTATGTTATTTATTCAACTGCCATTCTTACCCCACACTGAGAACCACTGCTTTAGAAAACAAATAAACAAAGAGACAATTTAGATCTCAAATCTCCTGTCCCCACCTCCTCCCCTGCACCAGCCTTGCCCCCCACTTGTCATTACACACTGTCCTGGGAAGAAAGGCACTGGTCAACTAGCTCATTGATTACACTCATTCCAAGCTCTTATTCCTTTATCCCTTTGTAAAGCTGTTCCAATTTTACTGTTATAAACATTCACTGGACAGGAAAATGGCAAGGCTTTATTTGACTGTCAGCCAAATCAGAATTTCTACTGAGGTGACATCAGTACTTAAAGTAGAATTGAAGACCAAACTTGATAGCCTTTAGTATTGTTGATGATGCCTCTTAACAGCAGCTTTGCCAAGGAAATTAAAAGGCTTAAATGTTGAGTTAAACCCTGTCTACTGCTATATTCTTTGGGTTTTTTATTTGTTTTACTCTTATATAAGATTAAAGGATATTAATTAGGGAATTAGTTCAAGATATTATGTAAATTTAACAATTTTCAATAAGTATTTGCATTTCATTCCTTATTATATTAATTACTTAATTCACAACAGATAAAGGAAAGAGTACTACTTTTCTGGAAAAGTCTCTTAAGGCAGAGAAGGAATTCTACTTCAAGTCATTCAGTATTAGGAGACTGTTGATCTGAACCCAACACTCATACACAAAAAAGTTCTGTATAATATATACATATGTGCAAATAAATCATAGCAATGAATTAACATTGCACTTTTAAATTGTTACAAGAATGCATAATATCTACAAGAAGATAGAGGAAAACAAGCTTGATTCTCTTAAATGTGCCGTTGAATTGTAGCATGAATTTGTACATGACCATTCAATATAGTCCCTTAACATTAAAATCATAAAGCAGCAAAAGAAATTCTCTATAATACAAGTCATTTGGTACGTTTTACACAAAACTAATATGTTTTTTTTTTCCCTTTTCAGGAATAACTGGTGGAGAAATCAGTAAAAGCTAGAAAAATTTATTTTCCTTTCCAAAGACTACCATTCTGTTATATTAAAAATATACTTCAATAAAAAAATAAAATTTTAAAAAATCAGTCTGACCATATTGGTTGGTTTGTGATATTTTTTCATTGGACTGAATTCATAGAGAAATGAAGTTTATGGTGTATTATTTTTCCAATTCACAGTTTTAAAAGGTTACTTCCTAAATATCTACATAATAATTGTCAGAGATTTAAACATGTGATGGCAATATGCGCCTTTCTTTTGAACAAACCCCATCTAAAAAATACAACACAGAAGAGCTTCAAGATGGTGGAAGAGTTAGATACGCAGATCACCTTCCTCTCCACAAAAACATCTACACGTGGAACAACTCCTACAGAACACCTACTGAACACTGGCAGAAGATCTCAGACCTCCCCAAAGGCAAGAAACTCCCCACGTACCTGGGTAGGGCAAAAGAAAAAAAGAAAAAACACAGACAAAAGAATAGGGACAGGACCTGCACCAGTGGGAGGGAGCCATGAAGGAGGAAAGGTTTCCACACACTAGGAAGCCCCTTCATGGGCGGAGACTGTGGGTGGCGGAGGGGGAAAGCTTCGGAGCCATGGAGGAGAGCACAGCAACAAGGGTGCGGAGGGCAAAGCGGAGAGATTCCCGCACAGAGGATCGGTGCCGACCAGCACTCACCAGCCCGAGAGACTTGTCAGCTCACCCACCGGGACAGGTGGGGGCTGGGAGCTGAGGCTCAGGCTTTGGAGGTCAGATCCCAGGGAGAGGACTGGGGCTGGCTGCGTGAACACAGCCTGAAGGGGGCTAGTGTGCTACAGTTAGCCGGGAGGGAGTCCAGGGAAAAGTGTGGCGCTGCCGAAGAGGCAAGAGATTTTTTCTTGCCTCGTTGTTTCCTGGTGCGTGAGGAGAGGGGATTAAGAGCACTGCTTAAAGGAGCTCCAGAGAAGGGTGCGAGCCGCGGCTATCAGCGCGGACCCCAGAGACAGGCATGAGACGCTAAAGCTGCTGCCACAGTCACCAAGAAGCCTGTGTGTGAGCATAGGTCACTATACACACCTCCCCTCCCGGAAGCCTGTGCAGCCCGCCACTGCCAGGGTCCTGAGATCCAGGGACAACTTCCCCGGGACAACGCACGGTGCGCCTCAGGCTGGTGCAACGTCATGCCGGCCTCTGCTGCCGCAGGCTCACCCCGCATCCGTACCCCTCCCTCCCCCAGGCCAGAGTGAGCCAGAGCCCCCGAAACAGCTGCTCCTTTAACCCCATCCTGTCTGAGCGAAGAACAGACGCCCTCAGGCAACCTACACGCAGAAGCGGGTCCAAATCCAAAGCTGAACCCCAGGAGCTGTGCAAACAAAGAAGAGAAAGGGAAATCTTGCCCAGCGGCCTCAGGAGCAGCAGATTAAATCTCCACAATCAACTTGATGTACCCTGCATCTGTGGAATACCTGAATAGACAATGAATCATCCCAAATTGAGGAGGTGGACTTTGGGAGTGACGATATATATATATTTTTCACTTTTTCTCTTTTTGTGAGTGTGTATGTATATGCTTCTGTGTGTGGTTTACTCTGTATAGCTTTGCTTTTATCATTTGTCCTAGGGTTCTGTCTGTTTTTTTTGTTTGTTTGTTTTTTAATTACTTTTAAAAAATTGTTTTCTTAATAATTATTTTTTATTTTAAAACTTTATTTTGTTTTACTTTATTTTATTTTATCTTCTTTCTTTCTTTCTTTCTTTCATTCTTTCTTTCTTTCTATCTTTCTTTCTTTCTTTTTCTCCCTTTTATTCTGAGCTGTGTGGAGGACAGGCTCTTGGTTCTCCAGCCAGGCATCAGGGCTGTGCCACTGAGATGGGAGAGCCAAGTTCAGGAAACTGGTCCACAAGAGACCTCCCAGCTCCATGTAATATCAAACGGTGAAAATCTCCCAGACATCTCCACCTCAATGCCAAGACCCTGCTCCACTCAACGACCAGCAAGCTACAATACTGGACACCCTATGCAAAACAACTAGCAAGACAGGAACACAACACCATCCATTAGCACAGAGGCTGCCTAAAATCATAATAAGGCCACAGACACCCCAAAACATACCACCAGATGTGGACTTGCCCAACAGAAAGACAAGATCCAGCCTCATCTACCAAAACACAGGCATTAGTCCCCTCCACCAGGAAGCCTACACAACCCATTGAACGAACCTTAGCCACTGGGGACAGACACCAAAAACAACAGAAACTACGAACCTGTAGCCTGCGAAAAGGAGACACCAAATACAGTAAGTGAAGCAAAATGAGAAACAGAAACACACAGCAGATGAAGGAGCAAGGCAAAAACCCACCAGACATAAAAAATAAAGAGGAAATAGGCAGTCTACCTGAAAGGGATTTCAGAATAATGATAGTAAAGATGATCCAAAATCTTGGAAATAGAATGGGGAAAATACATGAAAAGTTTAACAGGAACCTAGAAGAACTAAAGAGCAAACAAACAGTGATGAACAAAACAATAAATGAAATTAAAAATTCTCTAGAAGGGATCAATAGCAGAAAAACTGAGGCAGAAGAACGGATAAGTGACCTGGAAGATGAAATAGTGGAAATAACTACTGCAGAGCAGAATAAAGAAAAAAGAATGAAAGGAATTTGAGGACAGTCTCAGAGACCTCTGGGATGACAGTCAATGCACCAACATTCGAATTATAGGAGTCCCAGAAGAAGAAAAAAAGAAAGGGACTGAGAAAATATTTGAAGAGATTATAGCTGAAAACTTCCCTAATATGGGAAAGGAAATAGTTAATCAAGTCCAAGAAGCAGAGAGAGTTCCATACAGGATAGATTCAGGGAGAAACACACCAAGACACATATTAATCAAACTATCAAAATTTAAATACAAAGAACAAATATTAAAAGCAGCAAGGAAAAAACAACAAGTAACACATAAGGGAATCCCCATAAGGTTAACAGCTGATCTTTCAGCAGAAACTCTGCAAGCCAGAAGGGAGTGTCAGGACATATTTAAAGTGATGAAGGAGAAAAACCTACAACCAAGATTACTCTACCCAGCAAAGATCTCATTCAGATTTGACAGAGAGATTAAAAGCTTTACATGCAAGCAAAAGCTAAGAGAATTCAGCACCACAAAACCAGCTTTACAACAAATGCTAAAGGAAGTTCTCTAGGCAGGAAACACAAGAGAAGGAAAAGACCTACAATAATAGCCCCAAAACAATTAAGAAAATGGTAATAGGAACATATATATCGATAATTACCTTAAATGTAAATGGATTAAATGCTCCAACCAAAAGACATAGACTGGTTGAATGGATACAAAAACAAGACCCGTATATATGCTGTCTACAAGAGACCCACTTCAGACCTAGGGACACATACAGACTGAAAGTGAGGGGATGGAAAAAGATATACCATGCAAATGAAAATCAAAAGAAAGCTGGAGTAGCAATTCTCTTATCAGAAAAAATACACTTTAAAACAAAGACTATTACAAGAGACAAACAAGGACACTATATAATGATCAAGGGATCAATCCAAGAAGAAGATATAACAATTGTAAATATTCATGCACCCAATATAGCAGCATCTCAATATATAAGGCAAATACTAACAGCCATAAAAGGGGAAATCAACAGTAACACAATCATAGTAGGGGACTTTAACACCACACTTTCACCAATGCACAGATCATCCAAAATGAAAATAAATAAGGAAACACAAGCTTTAATGATACATTAAACAATATGGACTTAATTGATATTTATAGAACATTCCATCCATAAACAACAGAATACACATCCTTCCAAAGTGCTCATGGAACATTCTCCAGGATAGATCATATCTTGGGTCACAAATCAAGCCTTGGTAAATTTAAGAAAATTGAAATTATATCAAGTATCCTTTCAAACACAATGCTATGAGACTAGATATCAATTACAGGAAAAAATTAGTAAGAAATACAAACACATGGAAGCTAAACAACACACTACTTAATAACCAAGAGATCACTGAAGAAATCAAAGAGGAAATCAAAAAATACCTAGAAACAAATGACAATGAAAACACAACAACCCAAAACCTATGGGATGCAGCAAAAGCAGTTCTAAGAAGGTCGTTTATAGCAATACAATCTTTCCTCAAGAAACAAGAAACATCTCAAATAAACAACCTAACCTTACACCTAAAGCAAGTAGAGAAAGAAGAACAAAAATACCAAGAGTTAGCAGAAGGAAAGAAGTCATAAAACTCAGATCAGAAATAAATGAAAAATAAATGAATGAAATGATAGCAAAGATCAATAAAACCGAAAGCTGGTTCTTTGAGAAGATAAAGTCAATTGATAAACCATTAGCCAGACTCATCAAGAAAAAATGGGAGAAGATTAAAATCAGCAGAATTAGAAATGAAAAAGGAAAAGTACCAAATGACACTGCAGAAATACAAAGGATCATGAGAAATTACTACAAGCAACTGTATGCCAATAAAATGGACAACCTGGAAGAAATGGACAAATTCTTAGAAAAACACATCTTCTGAGACTGAACTGGAAAGAAATAGAAAATATAAACAGACCAATCACAAGCACTGAACTTGAAACAGTGATTTAAAATCTTCCAACAAACAAATAGGTGAATTCTATCAAACATTTAGAGAAGAGCTAACACTTATCCTTCTCAAACTCTTCTCAATGGTGAAAACCTGAAACCATTTCTTCGAAGATCAGGAACAAGACAAGTTTGTCCGCTCACACCACTATTATTCAACATGGTTTTGGAAGTTTTAGCCACAGTAATCAGAGAAGAAAAAGAAATAAAAGGAATCCAAACCAGAAAAGAAGTAAATCGGTCACTGTTTGCGGATGACATGATACTATACATAGAGAATCGTAAAGATGCTACCAGAAAACTACTAGAGCTAATCAGTGAATTTGGTATAGTAGTAGGATACAAAATTAATGCACAGAAATTTCTTGTATTCTTATACACTAATGATGTAAAATATGAAAGAGGAATTAGGGAAACACTCCCATTTACCACTGCAATAATAAAGAATAAGATACCTAGGAATAAACCTACCTATGGAGACAAAAAACCTGTATGCAGAAAACTATAACACACTGATGAAAGAAATTAAAGATGATACAAACAGATGGAGAGATATACCATGTTCTTGGATTGGAAGAATCAACATTGTGAAAGTGACTATACTACTTAAAGCAATCTACAGATTCAATGGAATCCTTATCAAACTCCCAATGACATTTTTCACAGAACTAGAACAAAAAAATTCACAATTTGTATGGAAACACAAAAGACCCCGAATAGCAGAAGCAATCCTGAGAAAGAAAAACAGAGCTGGAGGAATCAGGCTCCCTGACTTCAGACTATAATACAAAGCTACCGTAATCAAGACAGTATGGTACTGGCACAAAAATAGAAATAGAGATTGATGGAACAGCATAGAAAGCTCATAGATAAACCCACACATATATGGTCACCTTATTTTGGATAAAGGAGACAAGAATATACAATGGAGAAAAGATAACCTCTTCAATAAGTGGTGCTGGGAAAACTCGACAGCTACATGTAAAAGAATGAAATTAGAACACTCTCTAACACCATACACAAAAATAAACTCAAAATGGATTGAAGACCTAAATGTAAGGTCAGACACCATAAAACCATTAGAGGAAAAAATAGACAGAACACTTTATGACATAAATCACAGCAAGATCCTTTTTGATACACCTCCTAGAGAAATGGAAATAAAAACAAAAATAAACAAATGGGACCTAATGAAACTTAAAACCTTTTGCACACGAGAGGACGAGAGGAAAGCAGAAACAAGACTAAAAGACAACCCTCAGAACAGGAGAAAGTATTTGCAAATGAAGCAACTGACAAACCTCCAAAATTTACAAGCAGCTCAACACCAAAAAAAAAAAAAAAAAAAACGAATCCAGAAATGGGCAGAAGTCCTAAATAGACATTTCTCCAAAGAGGACATACAGGTGGCCAAGAAGCACATGAAAATCTGCTCAACATCACTAATTATTAGAGAAATGCAAATCAAAACTACAGTGAGGTATCACCTCACACCAGTTAGAATGAGCATCATCAGAAAATCTACAAACCACAAATGCTGGAGAGGGTGTGGAGGAAAGGGAACCCTCTTGCACTGTTGGTGGGAATGTAAATTGATACAGCCACTATGGAGAACACTATGGAAGTTCCTTTAAAAACTAAAAATAGAACTACCATATGATCCAGCAATCCCACTACTGGGCATATACCCTGAGAAAACCATAATTCAAAAATAAACATGTACCAAAATGTTCATTGCAGTACTATTTACAATAGCCAAGACATGAAAGTAACCTAAGTGTCCATGGACAGATGAATGGATAAACAAGATGTGGCACATATATACAATGGAATATTACTCAGCCATGAAAAGAAATGAAATTGAGTTATTTGTAGTGAGGTGTATGTGCCTAGAGTCTGTCATCCAGAGTGAAGTAAGTCAGAAAGAGAAAAACAAATACTGTATGCTAACACATATATATGGAATCTAAAAAAATATATATATATCTATATATATATATATATGGTTCTGAAGAACCCATGGGCAGGACAGGAATAAAGACACAGGCATAGAGAATGGACTTGAGGACACGGGGAGGGGGAAGTGTAAGCTAGGCCGAAGTGAGAGAGTGGCATGGACATATATACACTACCAAATGTAAAATAGATAGCTAGTGGGAAGCAGCCGCATAACACAGGGAGATCAGCTCGGTGCTTTGTGACCACCTAGAGGGGTGGGATAGGGAGGGTGGGAGGGAGACACAAGAGGGAGGAGATTTGGGGATATATGTATACATATTGCTGATTCACTTTGTTATAAAGCGGAAACTAACACACCATTGTAAAGCAATTTTACTCTAATAAAGCTGTTTTAAAAAAAAGGATACAACGATTATTAATCTTCTTGTTATATTTTAATAATTATATGTGTTTGTGTGTGCCTGTGTGTGTGTGTATTGAATGTACAATTATTTAGATATTAATCAAGAGTCACGGTATTACTTGTAATAGGCTCAGCATGCTGTGGTAATAAATAGTCCCCCAAATATTAGTGTCTTATGTAATAGAAGACTATTTCTTACATGGCTTTACATTCTGATACAGGTGTGATATATGACTTTCATGTGCTACCTCTGGACCTCAAGGCATCCAAAGTCCCAGCATCAGGATAAGGGAGAGTAAGGGGACACATGAAACTTCTTGTGGTTAATTGCCATAACCAGATAATGGCACACATGATACTTCTCACTGTCCATTTGTCAGAATTAGACATGTGGCTCCATCCTACCTTCATATAAAGGAGAGAATGGAGACTTTACTCTCTCAGGAACCATAACACTATGTCTAACTGTGATATAGTAGCATTGGTATGTGTGTTTGGGGGGCAGAAAGAATTTGGAGAACAGTCAAATGGAATTAATACAACTTTTGGTTTAAATTTTGAGTGACTAGATTCAAATTTTATATCTTCTGATATGAACCTCTGAAACGTCTTCCTCCTAGAACATTGATTTGTATACGTCTTCAAATGAATCAAAATTTTATTCCATGTTCTTTTACTCAAGTGTTTGGTTCTACTATGATGGCATCTGTGGATTATATCATGTACACTAAAGAAAATGTATAGCAACAGTAATACCTTTGGAATTTGAATTTCTTTACTTTTCCTATTAAATCTCTTTTACAGGCATATAATTTATTGTTGTATTTTATTTCATTTCCTGAGGCAGTAAAGGCCATTATTTTTTGCTTGCTTTTCCTAACTTTTATGTCTCTGTTTTTACTAGTATCACATATGCTATCACACCCTTTACCACTCATCTAAACATAGCCAATTCTTTCTGTGAAAGACCCAAGAACAGCAAATCATAGACTAAGTAACATAGCTAAAGTAAAAGAACTTACCTTGCTATTCCCTGAACTCTGCTCCAAAGATATTCATTCAAAGAATAGCTTTTTAATCTCCTTTGTGCCAGGAATTGTTCTAGGTACTAGGAACATAGGTGTGAACAAAAATAAAAATAGCAAGAGACCTACTCTCATTGAAATTACATTACAGTGAAACTAGGCAGAAAATAAATAAATGAAAATTTATTTCATTTGAGGAAATTAGGGTAAAACAAGTGCTAGAAAAATAAAACATGGTTCTGTGAGAGAGAGTTTTGAGGGATTTCTAAATAATTTGACACAAAAATTAAGCAACTGCTAATAATATACTTGAGTGTAGGAGCACATTTTCTGACTTCTCAATGAATCAGAGAGGAGGCTTTAATTGGATACCTCTTCAGATTTTCTTTCTTATATATGATGTATATTTTAAAAAAATATTAAAGTCATGTGGGTCATTCAGAATGCAAAATGCAGTAAATCTCAATTATTTTTATCCATTGACCAAGAAATTACCTTCACTTCATTCCTTTTATTCAATGAATATTTTTGATTATCTATTACAAGTCATGCATATAATAGAGGTGCTGGGGATAAACATCTATGACAATAAGACCAAGTTCCTCTCCTCGTGCACATATATTTTAGGGGTGCACTCAGGCAGTTAACAAATAATATGCAGTAAAATATATATATTAAAGAAACTTATAAAGAAAAAAGCTGGCAGAATGACAGAGGGAGAGAAGATACATAATTTAGGGGGTCAAAGAAGTCTTCTTTGAGCAGGTGAGGTTGGTCAGAGAGCTGAATGGTGGGAAGGAGTAAGTCATACAAAGCTCCAGGAGAAGAATACTCCCGGAGGAGTGGCTGAAATTGCAAAAGCTGTGAAGTAGAACAGAACCTGCCAAGCTCAGAGAAAAATCCAGAACACTAGTGTGGCTAGAGTGGGTGAACAAGGGAAAGAGAAGTAGAAGATGACCCGCCAAAGAGGTATGCAGGCCCTGTACATTGATAAGGACTTTTGTACTTTGACTTACAACCAGAAAACATCAGAGTGTTTTCAGCAGAATACCACCCAATAGCCCATCCTGCTTGGAAATATGTGAGGTTTTCATGCTGAACTTCTTCACTTTCCAACCCAGACAAGGAAATACAATTCTACACACACACCAAAAATAATTATTAATATTTTGTCTAAAATAAGAGGCTTAGATAAGAATATAGAGTCATTTAATAACACAAAAGAGATGCAATAGAGTCTGACATCTTTTCAAAGCATATCCTTGGAAATTCTGCATTTTGTTTTCAAGGACGATTAATAAATGTCTTCATCTCAAAAAGAAAATTACCAGTTTGATATTATCTGACCCACCTGTAAACATACCAGTGTGATATCAAGTGACTTACCCAATACCCTGAAAGTTACTGGAGATGTGTTTGGGGTGTCAGAAGATTTCCCAGGGAGCTTCTCCTCTCTGTCAAAAACTTCTTCTGCACCCACAAACTTCATTAATAGTCTACTTCTAGGAAAGTTTGAGCTGGGAGTTTTATCCTGCCTGCTCGTTATGCATGACAATTGTGTAAAGGTTTCTGAGCCTAAAGCAGAGGTTTAAAAGGTAAACTTAAGCCTTCATAGCAGACAGGACTGACACCAACACTACAGAGTAAGCAAAGACAGAATATATTTGAGGACCCAGAATTAAAATCAGAAAACCATATGGAAGAATATTATTCTATTCATTAGCATAAACATTATATTTCTATTTTTCCTTAGTATTTAAATGATCATGGACATGATCAAAATGATCATCATATTGACCACCTGACCATAGAACAGACTCTCCCTGATTCCCTGGTGATCAGTATACCTCAGTTTTGAGCACACTATTAGCAGATGCAAGGTAACTTATGATTTACCCCTGAATGTAACAAATCAACTCTAAATTTCTTTGTTTTTAAGTTTTTAATACACTCAGATTAAATGTGTGTAATAGGTAGCATAATAAATTGGTTTGGCAGTTACATAATATGGATGCTGGAATCAGATAAAATAGGTTCAAATCCCAGATTCTGTAATTAAAAACAATGTAGCTCAAGGCAAATTATTTAATTTCTCTAATGATGATTTTCTCAACTAGTACTGTAGCAATACTATTGCCTAATGGAGTTGCAAGTATCATGTGAGATTAGGTTGCATATCTGCAAAGTATTAAGTATCCACTAAATTGTTAATGTTGTGACATTTTACGAATCAACAGGATTTTCCCTCCAAAAATTGTCTTTGCTGTATAAATAAAATCAAACAGTTGTATATGGAAAAATATTCATTTGTGGCTTAACCCTCTGACTTGTCTACAATATAAAACAAAACATTTTCAGAAACAGTTTAACATCAAATTACTTCTGCTCTTCCAGAAGAATAGGCCTTTAAAAACAAACATTGGCTTGCCCACTGTTTCCAGGCATTATCTTTGATGCTTTCATATAAAATCTATTTTTTAATAATAAACAGAGGATAAACATTATTCCAATCATCCTTTACTCCTCTGTTTGTCACATGCCACATATGAGATCATCAGTAACTCATAATACCACTACCTTCAAAATATATCCAGAATCCAGTCACTTGTCATGATCTACACTGCAAGTACCTGGGTTACAATCACTATTATTTCTCACCTGAGTTTCACAGTAGCCCCCAACTGAACTGCTTGCTTCTCCTACCCTTTTAGAATCTATTCTCAACACAGTTGCAACAGTAATTCTTTCAGAATAGGAACTATATCTTGTTGCTAAGAGAGCACATATCAAGTTTTCTCACTACATACACACAAATGGTAAATAAATGAGAGGATAGAAATGTTAATTAGTTACATTGTGGTAATCATTTCACCATGTACATGTATATAATATTATCACATTATACACGTTAAATATATGTAATTTTTATTTGTCAATCTTACCTCAATAGAGTTAGGGGAAAAAGTTGCAGTGAAATTAAGTAAAAGTCTTTCTGCAAGTAAATGTCATGCCTGATAGTAAAGGAGGAGAAATTGTGCTTAGTTGGTTGTAATTGTGGCTAAAATCATCAAATAATTATGGAAAGGAGTAGATTCACTCTAATAAATTCAATAGAAAATCAGGACAATGCACATGAAAAGGGAATTCAACTATGATGTCTGCAAATCCTTTCATTTCCCTCCAATCATGTTATTAAATGTTCATAGGTACAAATGAATTTTCACATTAAAAATATGAAATACTAGTGGGAAGCAGCCTCATAGCACAGGGAGATCAGCTCCGTGCTTTGTGACCACCTAGAGGGGTGGGATAGGGAGGTTGGGAGGGAGACACAAGAGGGAGTGGATATGGGGATATATGTATATGTATACCTGATTCACTTTGTTATACAGCAGAAACTAACACACCATTGTAAAGCAATTATACTCAAATAAAGATGTTTAAAAAAATTTGTAATTAAAAAAAACATGAACTGTACTTCTTTGTATTGTCTAATTTCAACCCCTGCTACCTCATTGTAAGCTCTGTTTCTATCACAAATTCTTACTGAAGAAAGAAAACAAAGCCTCCAATGGTGGCTCTAGAAAAATCTCAAAAGCAAATTTCATACTTTAAGTAGGGTGTTATGGGGAAGAGGTACAACCCACCACTTTAACTTTGTGCAATATAATTTCAAATACTTACGGTAATCAGTGGTCCGATTTTACACGAACCCAAAGATCTCAGTGCTTTACCCTATATGCAAAAATCAATTTCCCAGACATTTAATTATTTCAATTGTTTCTCCGTGATGCCCTATAAATCTCCAAACACCTCAAATTACACATCTAGACACAGTAATATAAATAGTTGGCATTTATTTGCCTAATTTAGAATGAAATGATGCTTATTTCAGGATAGTTGTTCTTTAATTCCACCAACCCTAAGGGTCAAGAAAATTACAATACACAAAGGACAATTTTTAATGATGTCATCTTTGGGAATAATTATAAAATAGTCAAATGTCTTTAGTGTCCCCAGGCTCAAAAACCTATTCCCTTCTACCCTAATAAATGTTCACACTCATCCTATTCTATGCCTATCTAAACCTGGTCTTTCAAAGACACCTTAACAAATATGAGTGACCTTTTCCAACCACTTCTCTCTGGGGACGACCTGCTTCCATCTCTAACCTTCTGAGATTCTAGGTCCTTAGCATGTACTCATTTAGGTAAATGATTAAGCATTCTTTGTCAAAAAGCAGCATTTAAAAGAGCTCAAAACTTTGATATAAAAAGGCTGCATTTAAAGAGTTCAAAAGTTCTAAAAATGAAATCATACTCTTGGAGAAAATTCTGGCAACAGTGAGTAGCTGATAAGCTCATGGATGAAAAAAAAGAATCTGGTTCTTGAAATTGCCAAGCCACATAAACAAGTGACAAAAACCCAAGTGACAACTATGCCTTTGGGTATGTACACAGGTGACTGGTCTCTGGTCTGTCCTTTTAAGCTTTAGTGAAATCAGTATCAGCACTGTCCACAGGACACTTTGAATAAGCCGCTGAGTTTATCTGAGGTGAATTCAGCTCTCCTGACTTTTCCTCATGACTTTGTTTCCCTTGGCTTTTCACTGGTTGACAAACAGCCTGTCTCTCTTCTTGTTTGTGAATGTCGTTATTGATTCTGTGGTCACATTTATTTTCCTTGTACTAAACTAGTCCCTGGTATATGCCTTGAGTAAATTTGTCCTTTGTTGCCATAAATGACCTTAGTCTATGCCCTTCTTAGTGGAATTCTTACGGAAGTTGGATACACTTCCTAATGTTGTCACAGCCATTGAGGAGCTTCTGAGTTGGCATTGAATCTCCTCTAGCATTTAACATTCTAAAAGCCTGTCCCTTTAAAATATATATATATATATGTCTAGATTTTAACTGATTCTCACTGCAAGGGATACCACTAGGTTGCCTTATCTTTCGAATGGTCCTATATATTGGCATGACTTAATAACCAGTAAAAGTCAAACAAATGACGCCTGTCCATCACGTATTGGATTTCAACAGATACAGAGCTCTTCTGACAGAAGCAGTCTGAATTTTTTTCTGATTTTTACACCTCCATACTTTACATACAGAAAAATACCAAATACACAGCTACATTTATGATTACCAGTGAGCTCCATAACCACAAATCCATCCAGCAAAATTTGGCCCTTAGCCTTAGCCTCCATAACCTCATATTCATCAATATATCTGGCTGGCTAAAATTAAATTTGAGTTACCTATAGTTATTTGGAATGCATTTTATATGGTATGGATCTTGCATGACTCAAAAATATAGGATGTAGCATGATTAATTATATTTTCCCTTAAGAAAGAACGAATTATACAGAAGGAAAAAAATCTGTTGTGTATAGCTGATGAAGAGAGCGCCCTCAAGTGGTGATATGTGGATACTGCAGGCATTAAGACCTGACCTATAAAGACCTAACCTGCTTTATAGCTGACAGGTTTATCAAGTCATGGGTCCATCCTGTGCCCACTGCAGCCATTACTAGTTAAGTTAGCCTTAAAATCTATCTCAGTACAACTTGTTAAGTAGCTATATGCAGTCAGTTGTGACTGGCACTTAAGATATAATTTTTGGTCCTTTAATTAGCCACAGAATCATTTAGATAAAATACCCAAAGGTAATCAGATTCACCAGGAACTTACTAGTAAGACTCATGTGTTCAGGTTTCTGATTTTATATTTCATTCAGTAATTTTCTTTACATTTTAATAATTCTGTGTTAATGATTTGAATGTCCAAAAACAAACAGATAGGAAGAAAAACTTAATTCTGCAACTAAACCACAACACCATCATGTGTTTTCTCTCTCCTCTCTCTCTCTCTGTATCACACACACACACACACACACCATGTTTCAGCATCATTTCATTTAGGGATCTCTTAGCCTAATAACTGTAGTTTATTCTTAACAAGACAATCTAATGATTTTTATCCTGTCATCACCCATCTATATACAAATAGAGTCATACAATTTGTAGCATTGCTAGTTCTATGCATAGTTCATAGATACTGAGGACTCACATCCTAAAGTAAAATTATTGACAAAAAATATAAAAGTATACATTCGCGAATGGGAACACTTAACTAGCTGTTAGTATTTCAAGAGTGAAGTTGTAACTAGAAATCTTAGAGAACTGAGAGCGTCAAGACCATCATTAGATCAGTGGAACTCAAAAATTGCTGAGACATCAATAACAGAATTATAGAACTTAAAGTTCAATGGGAGACTGTGAATGGTCACTAAATTGATTGTCTGTTACAGAAATTGAGCACCAAGAGTTGAGAGGTTGAGATGAGTGAAGTGGAAATATTAGCAACATTAATAATGGTGGTTACAGCATCTATTTAATGAGTAACCATTACATGGGTATCAGACAATGATAAAGTACTTCCTGTTGATGAAGGGCAAGGAGGACCGATGAAAGATGCAGAACACTCCAGATTGGTAGATGGCAGTTTTAATAAGAGAGAGAACTTACATACAAGGCTTGTCTTGGGTGCCACAAAACCAGTAATCTCTTCACCTGCCCACCAGAATCTTAAAAGCCTATATAAAGGTCTTTAATTGGGTTCAGTCACGTATACTGTTCAGACTGTCTTGACAACACATTTCTCTCTCAAGGCTGCATCTTTGAAAACAGTTCTGGTTGTGGGGACAGTGAGCAAAAGGTACATTCCAAGGACAGGGGAGGGGACGAGAAGCCTCTGATTGCCTGGGCCCAGCTTGCTGGTCAGTCATCACATCCTTTTGATGACTTCCTCCAACACAATAGCTCCACAAGGCAAATATTATTAGCCTTATTTTACAGATCATAAAACTAAGATCTGGAAAGATTACATAGTTCACTTGAAGTCACTTAGGTAACATATCACAGAGATAGGATGGTCTATGGACAATGGAGTTCACCTGGCAATGAAATAATAAAGACAAGCTAACTTATGCTGCAGTAACAAACAACCCCCAAAACTCGGTGGCTTGAAACTCAAGATTTATTGCTCTCTTACACTACATATTTACTGTGGATCAGTTTAAGTTCTGCTACATATTATTCTCACTGGGGGAGTCAGGTTGAAGAAACACATATTGACGGAAAAGTTACCATCTATGACATTGCCAGTAGCCACAGCAGAAAAAGAGAGTGCTGAATTATCTAAAAGCTTCCAGCCAGAAGTGACACATGCTATTTCTTGCTCATATTTAATTGGCCAAAGCAAGTCACTAAATTTAAGGGCTGGAAAGTAGAAGTTTACATATGACCAGGAGGAGGAATGGAAATATTTGGTAGACACTACTAATGTCTAACACATGTACACTTTGCTTAATGGATGCCAGATGCCAGATGCCAACAGGATGTAATCCAAGCATGTTTATTTGTCTTAGAAAACCCAGTATGATGTGGCCTCTGATTATCTGCCATACATCATCCCATCAATTTCCCACAGGAATCCTATATTCCAGTGATCTCAAACCAGTAATTATGCCTCCAAACTATCAAGCTATGTCATGCCCCATGCATTTGTACATAAGGTACACTTTGGGATTTTCATTCCACTTATATCTGCCTGATGAATTTCTCCTCTTCTTTCAGGACCCAGCTCAGGGTTTTCTTGTGCTATGAAGGTTTATCAGCACACTCCACCCCTGACCCACATGTGCCAGGGCTGTACCTCTATTCTATCCTCATCAAACAGTATCACACTCATTTGTTTACATGTTATTCTCATCTATTAGACTGTAAGTGTTCTGAGTGCTATATCTCTGGATCATTGCTAGTACTCAATAAATAATGTCTGGATGAAGGAATAAAGTCATCTGTATTTTAATAGGGGATACCAAGATTTAGCAAAAAAAGTATATCATAAGTATTAAACTGTCATTAATAAACCAGGGAAGGTTTGAAAAAAATATAGGATGGTAGGAGATAGGCATATCAGCAGTAGCTTTTTATCCTTTACTGTTAAAACTAACAATTTTTTCTAAGTAACCATTTTTTTTAATGCAACCTGGTGATTTCATACTGGAGTGGAAGGTCACATATATATGAGTAGTTTGTGAAGCTTTTTCAAATGATTGTTATCTATTAGAGACTTCTCCCTAGAAAATCAGATGTTTCAAGTTTCCCCTATAATGATTTATTGAGAATTATTACCTTGGTGAGCAATGAATTTTCTCATCTAGTAACATTTATTTTCTGTAGATATGCTGGAGATAAGTATATAATTTGTCCCATTTTACAGAAAAGGGAACAGGTTCAGAGAAGTTAGTTAACTTGCCCAAATTACACGGCTGGTAAATGGCTGAAATGGGGTTCAAACTCAAGATTTTTGATGATGAAGCCATGTTATTAATAATTCCATTTGTATAATAAATGCAGTAGATGTAGTAAATAAATTTATCATACTCATGCATTTATGATGTTCTAATAAATCACCTTATGCTATGTTTTATCAGAGCGTTTTCCTTTCACAGTGTTTTTATCCAAAGAGCATTGATAAGGTATAAACTTCAGGTTTTATCACTTATATAGGTGATAGTTTGGAACTTACAAATTTTTCTGGAATTGTAACAGCTGTGGTTTTTGCCAAATTCTAGGGCCTTTTTTGGGTCTGGTGCTGCATGGTGGTTACACATCTAGAAATCTTATGACCATCCTACCTACCCCAGCTGTCACATGTCGTTGGGTAGACTATGCCCTTGAAATCTTTGGTACTTTTGACATTTAAAGGAAAAAAGCAATGCATTTGTTTTCCAAGAACTTCTCCTACCAAGAATTTCCTAATAGCACAATGTGACTGCCAAGGTTTGTAAAACACATTCTCCTAAATGCACACAATTAGCCCCAGGCCAGATTTCCACAGTTATTCATTCATTTGGACTCGAATTGTATCCATCTGTGAACAAAAAAATTTCTATCTGAAGGCACATCTAACCTTTGAATCTAAATCTAAATCTATGAAATATAGAACTAGGAACTTTTTTCTACTATCCAACATAAAGAAATTCTATATTCCTTTACAGAAAATTTTTTCAAAATTCTACTTAGAGATTACACTTGTTTATTCTAGCTTTCAGTGATTTCCTAGGCTTAGAATTTGCTTGAAGGCCCCGAGCAAATGCAAGTTGCTTATTTCAACAAGTCTTCTTCACTGGGGCAAATAATTAACATGACTGCTCAGTGAATTTTACCTTACAGAGAAATCAGGATGAGCAATTACTGAATGAGCAATTACTGAAGAAGGAGTGTCCAATTCCTGCTGTCTTTGCAACCAACAGACCACGCTGCCTCAAAATTATTTCCCACAAGTCGTTTCATTCACATTGGTTTTTAGGAGAGTCATTTCAACCCAACCTAACACTTATTCAAAGCCCAGGCTTAGACAGCATGAATGTTTCTTGGTAATACTTTTTCATCCATTCATACCTTCAGGGTTAGAACTTATTTTGCAGCATTTTTATTGTAATTACGTGCCTTAAAGACATTATTTTTTAACCTTTGCCTGGTAAGCGACAGCCTAGGAAAATGATACTTTCCACAGTAATGTAAAATAGGCATCACAACAGAAAAGAACACATTAATAATAAATTATCAATGAAGGTTAAATTTCTTCAACTCTTATGTATGCATGGATGTTACAATAGGATACAAAATAAGACAAATACTTTGTGGAAATGTAGGTTCATAATCATCAGACCCATGACAAAACATTATTCAATTCACTGAGATTTTTTTAAATGTGTACATATATGAAACTGTAAACATTAAGGTTATGGAATAAGTCTTTAATAAATTTCCTGCCTTAGTGTAGTATGGTTGTTAACAAGAGTATTTTGGAGTTGCATAGGTCTTAGTTCAGATCTTGACCCTGGAACTCATCAGTCATGTACCCTTGGGAAGATTTCAGAATCTCAGTGATCAATATTTTATCCAACTTTAAATGAGAGTATCAATATCTACAGCTAAAGATTGTGGGATGATTAATACAATTTTGATGTATGTAAATAAAACACTTAGTATAACACCTTGCACAATATATATGTTAGTAAGCAATATTTTTGTTCTAATTAACATCATCATTCAGAAATAGGGGCTGGATGCAATGCTTTACAGGAGTTTGCAAGTAAATGTCTGCATGTATGGTATACATATTTATATATGGCAAAAGAGAGAATACAAGAGGAAGAATATGCTCTGGAAGGTTATAGCACATATGTTCAGAAATTTGATGAGGTATCCAACATAGTAATAAATTTAATTTCAGAAAGAAAGTAGAACTCTATGTAAATAATATTACTAAAACATCCAGTTAAGCAGATACCTTATGAAAATACAATATTTGTGTTTCCACAGAGTTTCTATATTTCTGAAAGCCGTTCTGATGAGGAAAGTTGTCTGTGGCACTGGTTTATTAGTTCTTGGCTTATGCTGCCTTAAATAATTGTTTTTGCAGGTGGAAAATCTTCTTGGAAAAAGAATAGGGAAAATCAAACTTCCTGCACTGAAATGTGACCAGAACAATAAGCAATGTTATTAGGTGACCTTCCCAGTTTGTAATCTCAGCTGAGAGCACTTAAGCTGTATACTGGAACAATAATCTTGGATCTATTTCCTCATGTCAGAATGAGTCTCTTAAGACTATTAAGGAAGCAGAAATAAGTTGTCTGACTTAGTATCTCTTTCTTAGAAAACTCCCAAATGATCTAAGGCAAGCCTCTGAAAATTCAGAAATCAAGACATATTAATTATAACAGGATATATGTCAGGGATTATATTATTCAAGACATCTGGGGCATCTTCAACAAATAATGAGAAGGAAATTTTAATCAAGAAAACCGTGATATTTATTGAATGTATCTCAAAAGTACATGGGAAAAAAACTGTCCAATGTCTTCATCCTGGACAAACACATAAAGAATGGTATAGAAATAAGTATTTACTTTAGAAAGAGACCTGGGTTCAAATTTAACTCTATCACTAACAAGCTATTCCACCTTGGGCAAATTACTTAATATCTCTGAGTCTCAGTTTCCTTGTAAGTATAATGATGATAATGATACTTTGTAGATTCTTATGAGGGTCAGTTGAAAAAATGTACTCAGAAAACACCGCTGAGAACCTGATGCATGGTACCAAACAAATGTTAGTTTCACATATCTCTAAATACCTGTATCCTCAGCATAAATTGACAGTTATGTGGGATACATAACGTAAAATACTACTACCAGTGCAACGAAGCTAGATTATTTGGGCGATTCAAGCACTATTCATTATGTGAAGGCATTATTTTGCTGGAGCTGACTCTTACTGCCTCTTGAGATTCAATCTTTAATATTTAGGTATTTTAACAGCCAGCTGTTAAACAGTTGGTAACTTGAAATGGGCCTGGTGGGAGTGTTACACTGTGGAAATTGGGAGATACTATAAATGAGGGTTTTGTTTTGTTTTGTTTCGTTTTGTTGTCAGAGATTTGGTTAACTGAATTTTAGCACACCACTGTCTAAAAGAAAGGTTAGAATTTGAGAGAAAGAGGAATTGGTAGAACCAAGTGAATTTTTCTTAATAAAATGTTGAAATCAATATTTTGAAATTTTTTCAAAAATATTTTTAATTAACAGACTAATTGATCAATAATATATATCCTTAGTTTTGGTTCAGTGACTTCCCTCTATCCAAGTGCTCTGTGGATCTTCTATTTCTAACATCACACTGGCTATTTGCTGTTCACTTTTGTTCTCCTGCACCAAGTTCCATTCAATTTACCAAGCTGGTGTTTGTAATAAAATATATTTCTGTGTATTATGCTTCATTCTTTCGTTCATTCAACAAAAATTCTGTGTCGGTTTTGTGCCAGGCTCTGGGGATATTCAAGGTCCCTATTGTCTAATGAAGAATCTAACATTGGGTGCTTTTTATATGAATAGAGCATTAATTATCTCAACAACCCTATGATGTCATCCCCATTTTACAGAAAGGTAAACCAACCATAATTCAAAGGCTTGTAGCTGACAGAGTTAGAGCCAGGCAAAATAACTCGAGTCCATGTTCTTAATCTCAATCCTTATATAGCCCCTCTTTGAGATGGAGACAAGTTAAAAATTGGTAACAAATGAATGCAATAAACTGGGAGGTTTTGTAAGGGATTTTGGAAATTAAATTTCTATAGCCCTGGATTATTCTGATACTTCACAATGCTAACCTTTCTGGTGTATGCTCAGCAAAACTGCCAGGTGCTTTTTATCCTAGTGAGATCTCTGTTCTCTCTCTCTCTCTGAAACTTGGTCAGAAATGCATTGCAATGATGTAGTGGGCGGCAAGTTTTATCAACCATTCTATGAAAAGAATAACCAGCAATAATTTTCCAGCATGGACTCTATATGTAGAGCCTTAGGGTTTTCTTGTTTAGTCATTTTATGACCCATTATATCAGATAATATTGGTTCTTATTCAATATACATCTAATTGCTAACATATATAATAGTAGCAAGTCTAATGAGAAGTTTAGTTCTGGGTATTAGACTATGGCCTAAGGCATAGGAAGAACATTCACAATTCAACACATGATAAATGAGACTAGTGTGTTAGAGGTTATTGCTCAGAAGTAATCTATTCTCTGTAGTGATTCAGAGCTGGCTAACTAATGAGAAATAACACTTGATGAACAGGCAAAGGGAGAAGTCAAGCTGCTGTACAGTCAACAAAGGCTTCAGTCAATCCCATAAGGGATTCTGGAGCTAGGATGGCAAGAGGTCTGGCCACTAGTGGGTTAGTTAGATGGTGTTTGTTGGCCAGGGAAGGGAGAATACCATTGAGGGAGGGAGGTGAGGCAAACCCTGAAGAGGCTGTTGTCTGGCAGCACTGCCAGAAGCTGGGATAAAAAGTCCTTCATTTTAATTGTTATATTAAACAATATAATGTCTTATCATCCCAAGTGGGACTCTGGTTGGGGCATTGAAGCATCCCTAACAGAGACTAATACAGAATTCTGAAAAAGAAGAGTTTGAAACTAAAGATGACTTTTTTTCCATCACTAACTCCAGAGGACAGGCTAATGTGCATATGGGTGACCAAATGACCGACACTAGTAATTTGGACACAGTTATTCCCAAGGTGAAGCAGGAGACAAACTAGAGTCTGTAGCACTTTTACTCATATTTGGCTCCATAATCTAAGCTTGTAATATTGCGTGACCTCCAGAATACAGTTCCCATTCACAGCATTGTTTTTCATAAATTCATACTGATTATTTTTCCTATTTCTGATTATTCTGTCTGCAAATTTATCTCCCATTTCTGACCTTGACTCCATAATCAGATTTGACAGTCAGCCTTATTTTCCAAGCAACAAATTTGAGTTCCCCTTTCATTGTTCAAATAGCAAGCAGAAAAAAATAGATATTTCTAAGATTGCTAAGGTGTGGATTAAGATATTACAAATAGAGAAACACATAATTACAAATGACTACTCCTTTCTACTAAATTCTTCATATATATATATGTCAGTTCACCAGAAATGAGGTAACAGATTCTATCGTACAGAAGTATTTAAACCAAGCTAGATGTATACTTTTTGTTTGGACTATAAAAGGCATTGCATTAACAACTTTGTTGTATCATAATACTCTTATACTACAGAATGAGTTTCTAGAAAGTTTGTTATATTAAACAATATAATATCTTATCACCAAACATGTAAATGACTTTTTTTTAACATCTTTATTGGAGTATAATTGTTTTACAATGGTGTGTTAGTTTCTGCTTTATAACAAAGTGAATCAGTTATACATATACATACGTCCCTATATCTCTTCCCTCTTTCAATGACTTATAATATTTGTTAGTGCTCTAAGAAGCATTAAATCTCTTTATGTTCAAGTGTGTCTTTGGAATTTCTTCAGACCAATCATCATGCAATTGTTCAACAAATATTTGAATATCTTATATGGGCCAAGCACCATTCTAGGCACTGAGGATAAAGAAGTGAACAAAACAAAGATTCTGCTCTAATGAAGTTATACTCTAGTGATGGAAGGTAAAAAATAAAAACAAATGTTTATGAGTAACACTAAAAAGAATGAATAATCAAATAAGTAAATAAATATATCAGTTATGAGACACTGGCATATGCTTTGCAGGGAATTTAAGTAGGGTGATATGACAGAGGTAACTTCTCTAGATTGGGTAAGAGTCTGGGAACATCGTTTTGTGGGGTGATTCCTAAGTTGAATGCCAAGAAGGCATCAGCCTCTCAGTGGTCAGAGAAAGGGCATCCCAGGCTTAAAGAACAAATACAAAGTCCTCAAGGCAGGAATAAATTTAATGTGTTCAATATTCAGAAAGAAAGCTGGCATGGTTGGAGCTTAGCGAACAAGGACCCGAGTGAGAAGCAACAAAGTAAGAGAATAAAACAAGGGTCAGATAATTAAGGGCTTTATAAACCAGGTTAGGTGGAAGAAGAAAAAAGAAATAGAGTAAGAGATAAAAGAAGAAAAAGAGTAAATTGATGGAAGAAGGCAAGGGGAAAAGAGAAGAAAAAAGGAAGACAGGCTAGCAAATATTTTGAGCAATAAAATATTGCTGCTGTCAGAAGCCATAAAATCTTGTTGCAGTAAACTTTTAATGTAACAAAATGAAAAACAAGACAATCCACAGAATTTTGAGGGAGACTAAAGCATACTGGCCTAGGCTACTAGGCTCCCTTGACAGGACGTTCATAGGAGAGTGAATGACCACAGCATGGGCTCGGCTCAATGTCTGAAAAGGAGAAAGCAAGAAATCAGCCAAAAACACTAATCTTAAATCAAGTTACTAGAACTACAAGATTTTGATTAAAATGGATGTATTTGTTTCTGGGAGGTTATAGTACAGAAAAGAGGTTGGGGTCAAACTCTGATGACAGGTCCGAAAAGAAGAAACTGATACAGGGTTCTGTATTCATAAAGAGCAAGGGACACAAATAAATAATCTAGAGGTCCAGTAGAAAAAGAAACCAGTTCAGGTCAGGGGACAAAAGAAGTGATTTTCTGAGAAGGCAGATGATGATTATTCCCAGGCTGTATTGGAGGGGTGTGCTTCCACTGCACACTCCACAGGCTGCAATGCATGGCATCTCAGGCAGTTGCCATCCTATAGCCCGAGATTCACTGTGGGCTGGCTTCTCAGTTACTCTGCCCTCATGGGTCTTTTTGTGAAAGGAAGAGGTGTAGATTATTTTTCTTACTACCTCTATTCCTGAACAAACTACTCCTAGAAATTATACTTTATAGTCATAATTTACATGCACATAACTACCAACCTTAAATATAATAAAATTAGACTCATATTATCAAGTCAGCACCTTAGTGGACATGTGATCATTAATATCCAGTAATGTACACTATTAAACAGAGCGATCGCTTTAGTAAATTAAAAGTGAACATTATGTAACAGAAGAGATTTGATTAAGAGTTTGCTTATTCTCTAATTATCTTTGGGATTGTGCTATGTATCTCTCCTCTCTGGTTAGGTAGCTTAGTGCTTTAGAAAGGCTACTTGGTTAAGAATCAAAAGACCTGCATACTGGGCACGTTTGTGGTACCTTTTTGACAGTGGAAGAAACAGCAATTTCCATGAAGGCAGAAATCATGTCTGTTTTATTAACACTAATTTCTCAGTGCCCAGAAAGGACATGAACTATAGAAGCTGCACAATAAGTATTTGTCATATGAATAAATGAAAGGAGGAAGTCACTGAACCTTCCGTACCTCAGATTTCTCTTTGAAACGTGGCTGACAGTGATATAATCTGTCCTGCCTAACTTGGTGCGTATACTTTTCCTGGAAAAGTATAACTCATAAGCAAGAAATTTATTTTTATTATAAGCAGTGCTAAAATTCAAATTCGATTTGTTAATCCAAAGAATCTACTTCACAATGGTTCTCTGTAAACCTTTTAATTGATTTTCATGTTAGATGAACAACAACATAAAAAGCAGAGATAACATTTTGAAAGGATTAACTTATAACCCATTGTTGTTTCTGCTTCATCATTTATGTTATTGGAACAGGGAAAAGATACAGATAATTTCAAGGGTACATAATCCAACAGTCAGATGTACAATACTTGGCATTGTTATGTGTTTTTGTACTTTTATTTGAATAAAGAGATGTCTGGTGTTCTGGTAATTGAACTAAAACAAAATAATGAAGTCACAGTGACAATACCTGGTTCAGGATTTCCTTATCTTCAGGTTCCTCTGCTTAATGTCCCTGCCCCTTAATCCATACAGACTGACATTGCTCTGCGCCTGGATGACCTTTTTCTCCCCTGAATGAAAGAACCCATTTATTTAACAAAGCCAATGGAATACCTACTGGATGATTGACATGGGATAGAAAAATTAGTAAGTTCAACACAGTTGAGTGGGAGAAACAGACACATACACTATTCACACTACAATGTGATAAGAATTAAACTAGAGCCCCTTGCTATTTTCCTTCCTACTCAGAGGAAGGAAACTTTGCCTCCAGAGACTTAGGAGATTGAAAGAGATCACATAGGAAAGCATAGCCTACCTTTCTTCCACTTCAACTTGTTGCATAACTGGAGAGCTTCAACTGCTTTTCTTTAGAATATTCAAGTAATGGAAAATAAAAACAAAGTGAAAACAATGACAGAAATCTCTTCCCAACTACCTTCAGATTTGAGGAATGCAGCTAGGTGAAACTGTTCATCATCAGGGTAATAATGTTCACATTGACTCTAATTTGGCTGTGTGATAGAGGTGTTAACTTTTTCAGTGCTTGGCTCTGAGAACTTTCTGGCTCAGTCGTGGGGTTAGCTGCCTAAGACCCTGCACAGTGCAGTAGCAAATCTCAGGAGATTGAGAGCTTATGGTTTACTAAATTTAATTTAACAGTATTCAGGATAAACTAAGGTCAATCACTGAAAACATATCATCAGGCAATTTAGAGCCATCACCCATTCAACAGACCTACTGGATTTTCCAGGTAACAATTGGTTAGATTAACCAACAACCTGGTTATAGTGAAATCTGCATTAACATCTGGGGTGGTCTAACTACTTAACTAATCTAAAAAGACAACTCTTCTAAATCTTGGGTTGGTTCCTTTCTTCAATCCTTGTAGTAGCTTCTCTGCTTTAGTAAAGAAAAGGGTCTTGTTATCTTAAGTATTTTTTTGTCCCTGTAGGTTTTATTTTTGGCTAGATAGCAAATGGTATCATCATTTTAGTATTAATGAGTTATTCAAGTTCTAAGGGTCTCATTCTACTAAGAAAGAAAAATTTATTATAACTTTGTTTCCCTGCATGATAAGGCTACCGTTAGTTGTACAAGATTAAATTAACCAAAGAACTCTTGCACAATGGAAATTCACTGTTAATACATTATCACAAAATTTGTGATCTTTGACTATTTATCAGAGTCGGGTGAGTATTAACAATAAAGGAAAACAAGACAAACGCAAAACTCACTTTATGAAGAAAATTTAAATAACAATAATGGGCAAATAGTAATACATAAGTTGTATTTTGAATGCTAGAATCATATTCAGCAAAATAGAATTTTTTTTTTTTTTTTTTGCGGTACGCGGGCCTCTCACTGCTGTGGCCTCTCCCGTTGCGGACCACAGGCTCAGGACGCGCAGGCTCAGCGGCCATGGCTCACGGGCCCAGCAGCTCTGCGGCACGTGGGATCCTCCCGGACCGGGGCACGAACCTGCGTCCCCTGCACCGGCAGGTGGACTCTCAACTACTGCACCACCAGGGAAGCCCGAGAATTTTTTAAAACACAAAGTATTCACTCTCCATTGTTTTTAAAATGTATGCCATCATGCTTCATATTTATTAAATTATTTATTCCAAGCAACGTGATCACCTGGAAATATATGTCATAGACACATAGAGATTTAGCAATATTTTAAGGATTTAATTCCTAGGTAAAAGGAGATATACTGGTGTTTTTAAGGTTGAACCTAAATGAAATTAGCTCATATTTACTCAGTCCAGCACTGAAGAAACAAAGAATCTTCACTGCCCCTAAAGATGTTTTGAATTTTTGTCTTTTAGACCCATGTCTTATGTCTAATAATTTTGTATTTTACTTTTAAAATAAAAATAATCACCCATTAGTCCTTGAATAAAGTCTTTTAAAGTTGCTCTATTAAGGTATCCATTTTAAGGAGGGTAAAAGAGGGAGCAAAGTTATTATTCTAGAAGAATTAGTCATAACCAAAGCAGAAGCCAGGAATGATCACAGGGAAACATTTCTGAGGATAATTTAATGACATTACTAAAACTGTGGGGATCCATATACCACCTAGATGATTAGGAAAGGGGTTAATAGCTAAGCCATTGTCTGAAGCCCACTGAATCACCGGTCCCTTTGAAAACTGATTGGTCCTCCTCTTCTAAAGATGGGGTTTTAAAATTTAAGAGAAGCTCCACGCAGCAGAGCCAAAAGATAAAAAGGACACCGACCTTGAATGAGTCTAGATTTCTCCTCATAGGTAAAAGAGTGAGGTAAGATATCAAATCTTTGCTTTCATAATTTTAAGAACACAAATCAGTCAACTCTGTAGGATAAACTACGAAAGTCACCCTAAATACTTGTGTAGGTCAATGATTTGAACTAGGGCAGGAGTTTTCAAATCTGGAGGACAAGAAATAATATATTTCCACGGGATAGACTATAAATCAGTATTACAGTTTAATTTTATAAACTATTTCCTTGAATTAGAAAAATTTTGACTCTGTCACTTAGTTTTAATATATTTTAATGTTATTAGAATTTTAAATAGACACTACCTGGTACTGAACTGCTATCAGAGCTTTATTGTGGTATTCTTACCACTACATTAAATAGACAATAAAATTGTTTGCATAATAAAGACCTAGTTCATTGACCCCAGTCATGGGCCTCCCATGGTCCAAAGGACCCACTACCTACAATGTAGAACAGCACAGGGAATGAGGCCATCTTGTTCATAAATTCATTCAACTACATCACATGCTGCCAAATAAGTTATTTGAGGCAAGCTAAAAGGAAAAGCAAACAATTTTTGTTTTTATAAAAAGCTGCTCTGAGAAAAAGAATGAGTTCTGTTACAGATATTTATAAATGTACTTTTTTTATTTTAAATCCTAATATATAAGTAAATACTGTAAAATTCAGCCAACTATCCTTCTGATTGAACAATACCAGCTAATTTACTGTTATCATGATTTTTACATAGAAAATCTTTTTTAAACCTAAGCTTCACAACATATTTTCTAGGTATTTCATCTGAAAATGAAAACTATAATTCTTCTTGGGATACTGGGAGCCACAATATCAGCCCCAGTAAGTGATGTCATGGTACAATTGAAATCATTGTGTGAAACCCATAACAAGTCTTCTTCTACCATTTGTGTTTTTTGTTTTTTTTGTTTAGCTTATTCCACAGTGCCTTATGTCTGCAAGCAACAGCAATGAAGTTAGTTTAAATACTTAAAACAATGTCCCTCATTTTTTTATTTCTTTGTTTTATAGAAACCCAGTGGGGAAGAGATAAAAAGCTTTCTGTTGATTTATCCTACAATTCTACCCACTAGCTCTTTATATCCAAATGCATTTCCAATGTTTATGTTTGTTTTGTATACCAAGTTGTTTCTAGAATATTACTTTGCCTCCCTTGTTTGATTGCAAATTCTTTAAAAGTAGAGACAGATTCTTGTATACCTTTTTGTTCTAATAACACCTGATATGGTGTAAATAGGTGTTTAAGAGCATAAAATGACTAACTAAACCACTGGAATGGGCTAAAGTTGTGCAATCTCATATACAGCAGGGGAGGGGTAGTTAAATCCTAACCTCTAATCACTGTCATTTATTATAAGCTTAGTAAGAAAACATCTCACCTCTAACAGGAAATTATGATCAGCTAGCTCTGACTTGTGATATATTTGTAGTAAACGTTCTTAATAGTTTTAGCATGTGCAGTAATCTTGTTTTCATATTATCTTTCCTTCTCTAGTTACTTCTGAACCTTAATAATGCTCAGCTTCAGCCACTACGGCTTCAGGTACCCCTACCTCAAAAATTATTTCAAGAATACATTTCTACCACTCATTTCTTGTGGTACTTGGTATGAGAACAAAATGTTTTCTGATTCTAAAATCTTAATTTTTAAAGTTATGAATTTGTCCTATATATTCTAACTACCATTTGTTTGAAGACTAAAGTAAAAACTATAATCAGGTGAACATTTATTTATTGAGAACTTGTTATATGCCGGGCACAAAGTCTCATAACTATGAGATATTTAAATTAACCATTTTACACAAAGTCATATTCAGCTAAGTGGTTAAAAAAAAAAAAGAAGAAGAAGATTTGAAACCAGTCTGGCAACTGCAAAAACTGTAGCCTTTATCCACCTCATTCTGTCCCATATGTCACATTATGAGCACTGGGGATTTAGCATTGTTCCTGCTGCTTGCATGGCCACAATGTGCCAGGATCTGCCCTTTTTTATAATGGAGCAATGGAAATATAGAAAATGTTTACATTTTGTCTCCTTCTTGCTCAGGAGTGATTTTAAATTCTTTTTGAAATGAAAGAGAAATGCTTCCTTTCTTTTGTGTCTTCCCAGGATCCATTTAATTCATGGATTCCTCCTTTCCCTGGGATTCTACAACAGCAGCAGCAGGGCTCAAATTCCAGGACTCTCCCGATTCCCTTTATCAACTCTCGACTGGTTTGCTGGACAGGTCCCAAATCAGATACCCTTCCCAGGACAGGTCAGTTTTGCCCAAGAAACCCGGGCAGGACAGCTGAACCCCTCACAGCCTCAAACACCACCGCAGACCAAACAGGGCCCTAATAAAATGTAAGTCGGACCTCTTCCATCTTGTTACCCAGAAGAGAGATAATGCACATGGAATGTGAAAAAGAATATGAACCAGCTTTGAAATAAGACAGGAGTTATTGAGCAAGAATTCTTTCTCATAATATATTTCTACCATCACTGGAAGTAATTCCTTATCTTTCTGATTTCTGTCATAAAAAATGCTATTTAAGTCAGCAGTCCAGGACAAATCAAAAGTGTTAAAACATGTCTTGGAAAGGATAACTAGGGAAATATCATCTTTAAAAAAAGGGCAATTTGCGTTAATGATGGTACACACAATAGATGACTTTTTGTTGTCATAGAAGTCTGCTAATACAAATTATACATTTGTATGGCTAGGTCTAAAGAAAACAGCTCTGGAATTTTAAATTAAAAAGTCAAGTATAACTTTTTTATAATTCCTTTTTTGGCAGGTTATGCCCTCTGTGTTCTCCTTCAAAATGCCTCGTGAACTAGCACAGGTAAATGAAAGGAATGCCATCACTCCTATACAGAGATGGCTGTATACCCTCTCCATTGAATGCTTCTTCTATATTTGTAGCTCTTATTCCTACAGCAGGGCTACAAACACGTACAGTGCTATCACGATCTAGATACCACCACTGCTGGGCTGGTAACAGTTTGTTAATATTAGGCTCACTTAAGAGCTCCAAAAGAAAGACCAGCCGAGACTCTTCAGGACCCTTGAGTTTCCAGGACATTACTTTGTTGGGAATTAAAGAGCTCACTAAGCCTTAGGTTGTGTCCTCTCTGCACCTAGAATGCTGGCATTTGGTAACAACTCTGGAGAAATACCATGGGCTGACTTTGCCCAACCCTAAATTTTGGTTCAGAGAAAGATGCATTAATCAGATAAAATACCATATGATACAGAGAGAGTTTTTCTGAGTTATGCTCAAAATATTTTCAGTTTAACTCCAATATTACAGTCAAATGGTGGTGATTTCCATTAAATAACAGAATCTTTAAAAAATGAATGCAAACTAGTAGAATCGTTAAAGTGATATAGAAAACCCTCTTAATGTTTGGGTAGTTAATTTTATAATATCCTGGGCTCAAAGAAATAGTGATATGGATAAATTATATTATTCACCAGCAGAATATTGACCGTTTTGTAAAACATTACACCACTTGGCTTTAATGCAATCATAATTATGTAATTTTGTCCACTCCTATTATAAAACAAAAGTTACCTCTAGACATTATCTCATTCCATGCCACAGCATTTAGAGAGTTAGATACCTGACAAGTGGAATTACTTCATTTTAAGGATCAAGAAACTAAGTCTTTATGAGATTAAGTTCCCAATCCTGATGAAAATAAATAGCTGAGTTAAAATATAATTCTTCACCCTTCCTTTAACCACCTAACCAGTGGCTCTCCAACCTGGCTTTGCATTAGAATCTCTGGTGATGATTTTGAAAATTACAAATGCCTGGACCCTGTCCCACACCTAATGAATAAAAACCCCATGAGTAGATCAAAACTGATTATCTGTTAAAATGTTCAATTAGTGTTTTTGATCGTTAGCTAGGGTGAAGAACCACTGTACAAAATATACCTCTTCTCAAACCACAGTTATCATTTTTTTAGCTCTTATATCCAATAAGGTTTCATTTAATTATACAAGGAAAGAAAATAGCACACAAAACCCCATGTATGTACAATGATCCTCATTTTCTATAAACACATATGCATATACAGACATAAGTGCAAGCTAATACATGATAATGTGGGTGGTGAAATTGCAGGTGATTTTATTTGTTCCTTGTCTATTTCTGGATTTTTGAAGTATTCTACAATACTTATGGACTGTTTTAATAAAGTGGCAATTATTAAAGGAAATACATTCCTGAGAATTCATTCATTATGGTAGAATTTCTAATACCATGTTCTGCAGAATATATAGTTTCAAAAAAATAAATGGAAAATGCTGCACAGGCTATCTTCTTAGATACTTGCAAAGTAATTTATATATAAAGTCCAAGGTGCCCTGTTAAAAAAGCCTGTTATTAGTTGAATTCACTACTTCCTAATGTGTCTGACCAAGCAACATTGAAACAAAGTCCAGTGTCACTTGCAATACAAGTTTACTCTAAAGTTTGGGAAGGACTGCTTCATGTGTTCTTTTGTTCATAAAATTGCTAAATACAAATCAGCTTTAATACAATATTGATATTAGAGGGTATTTTTTTTAAGTCTTGAACTAAAGGAAGCTCTTCTATACTTTTCTGTTTACAAATAGATGCTTCTGTACTACCCAGTTTACATGCTCCTACCCTGGGACCAGCCTCAACAAACAGTCGCACAGTCACCTCTGCAAACCAGACAGCTGCTGTTTGAGGAGCAGGTACTATAAGTGTTTGATTTTAGTTTGACTAGTTCCACCTGAGAATAAAGAAGATAAGGTAAATTTTCAGAGAAGAGAATATCTGATTATACTTCGTGCAAAAACTCAACAGCTTGAACTGGTGGTCATAAAAGGATATAGTGCTTTCTTTTAACATGTCACTAATTTGGAAATATACTCCAAGGCTGAATTTTGAAAGAGTAAAGTCAGTGAATGGACTTCAGCTGAATCAGAGGCCAAAATCTGAATCGTATTGGAAAATGAAGTTTTCTAACTTTTAAAAATCTACCAGCATCCCTTTTCTCATATACATGTGGTTATTATTTTTTTAAATAGCTACCATGATAAAAGGCATTTATGATCACCAGATCTTGAGGTAAAATTAGGTAACATTATTTTGAGTTTTGTGGACCTGCAATAAATTGGTAGAATTCTAATATAAATTCAGGTGTCTCATACATAACTAGATTTTAATTAGAATGGAAATTAGTTTTTTTTAAACTTATCATCACTTAAAACTTGCCTAATCAATTAGAGAAAACTGGAAATTATGCTTTAAATGACTGGTAGTAGTACTTCCAATTAAGTCATATTAACTTAAAGAGAAAGGGAGAGTTTTAACCTAGAAATTATATGGTGGTAAAAGGATGCTTGGTAATTTAACAATAATTTTTACCACCTAGGACATACAAACTTTCAAAAAAGTCTTTACTATAGTATAATGTGTATATATATATATATATATATATATATATATATATATTTCAGTAATCATTTACCACCACATTATGACAAAAATCATCAGAGCAAACCTAATGCATTTTTCTAAATTCTGACAGATGCCATTCTATACTGAATTTGGATATATTCCACAACAAGCAGAACCTGTAAGTAAACGTATACCTTTCACTAAAAAAAAAAAAAGGAACTAACATTTGGAACTACTTGCTTCACAAACTATTAAATCTATCATTGCCCTTTAGTCAAAAACCACCAGGAACACACCCCTAGTTGGACAAAATTGGATTTATCCACTCATTGTAACAGGGGAGAACACACACCATGGAGAACTGTGGGGTGTCTTAACAGGAAGGTATTGGAATGACTTCTTACAGGGTCTGGCCTTGTGTCAGGTGATTTTGGGAAGAGTTAAAGGAGTGATGGTTCACCTTGGACTGGGTGTTCTCAAGTAGTGGGGGTAGTTCTGTGATTGGGTAACTTTCCAATTCTTACCTAAAAGGTAATGGAGAGAGGCAAAGACTATGACTGGTAAAGAAACAGGAATTATTCAGATTAGCCAGGACCTAAGGATGCCTGGTATTTCATGCCTTGCACAGGGACCTTGCTTTGGACAAGATTACAAAGTGGTGTTGTTTTGATTGTACTTCATCATGCTCAGAGGTGACCTGTCTTATGTTGGTGTTCTGTAGGATTGTTAATGTACAACAGGAGAACATGAACGTCCAGAATAGAATGTCAGGACGGCTCCTGAAAACACTGCAGCAGAGCTATTGTGTCAGTCCATTTTCTCAGCGTCAGGAGCTGCTTTTCTCTTTCTCAAATCTAAATTATTTTGTTCGTTTTTAAGAAACTAATTGAAGAAGTTGGGAAGGGTTTAACTGCCTTGGGTGCAAAACAACATATTTTATCGATTAATAATTTAGACTTTTTTAAACTTTGCAATTTTTCAGGTTATGCCGAGAGGACAGCAGCAACCAGGCTTTGATCCCTTCCTAGGCACAGCTCCTGAAATTGCTGTGATGGTAAGTTTCCTTACCACACTTTGCTAGCTACTGTAAATAAGCAACTGACAACCTACAGGTCCCTGCATTACTGTTCATTTTAATGAAAATGTTATTATTTCACACAATTATTACTTCTTCCCCCTGTAATCGTTTTCCAAGCAAGATTCAATTCACTCAGTTCATCAAATATTTATTGAGCGTTACTACATGCCAGATACTCTCCTTGGGTACACTCATTTAAAGTTAGGTATTAAGACACATCCATGTTTGCTGGCATATATTTATAGTCTTTCTAAAGGATAGATTATAATCTAGAAAATTAATAAAGGTATTTACTTCTCAAATAAAATCCTTGCTTTGCATCTCAATCCTATTGCTTTATATTCTTCCCAATTTTGACCTTGTCCTTGAACCTGTAACCACTTTTTTTGTCACCCTTATAGCCAGCAGGAGGAGTGTCACCATATTTACAAAAAAAAATGATAAATTTTAAGCACGCCAATGCAGGAATTTTCATTCCTTCAACTTCACAAAAACCCAGCACGACAAATTTTTTTACTTCTGCTATTGACTCAACTATTACCCCAGAACTCATGGAAAAGAAGGTAGAGTAATCAAAGATTTATTTTATGTAAGAAATTGATGTCTAATAGAAAGTATAAAGTTAGTGCTTAATTTATAGGACTTAGTCTTAGAAATAATAACAGTTAAGATATAGTAGAATATATGGTCTTAACCTTGAATAGGAAGACCAATAATTGCTTACGGATAATCAATTAATCAGAAAATAATTTAATTTTGATTTAATAAGAGCTTCTTATGCGTATCCTTTTTTCACTAGGCCAAGACCAATAGCCTAAAGGAACCATAAGATGTTATCCTAATCATTCAGAGTTTGGGGTAGGTATTTGCCAAGAGGCATGCCTTAAGTACCGTGACATGTTGTAAATTAAAAGAAAAAAATTATAAGGAGAACTAATGAAAAGGTGTACAACAAAATAAAAAAAATACAAAGCTAATAATAATTAAGAGATTTTAGCAATTTTTTAAAAATCAAAATAAATTTTTGAGGATCATGTCTGCCTATGCCATAAACTTGGTATAAACTCTGAAAGCACAAATAGTAAATATACTAGGTCCATGTAAAAGACATTCAACAGATACTATGTACAAAGTCAGTTCTCCCAAATCAACACTTCACTTTGCAAGCTAAAAGTTGTAATAATGCCAATACATCTGTATTAGTTTGGAATGAAATAAAGTATCAAAGTGATAAAACATTTGTACAATCACATGGGAATTTAAAATTCCATGATTTTTATTTTAAATATAACTTTAATTAATTACCTGTCCTAATGGGCTTGGTTGGCTATGAAGGTACTGGGTGTTTGATAGAAGTGCAGGTTGGGATGACTCCAAGAAGTAAAAAATACACACTAAAAAGCAAACAAAAAAAAAATTAGAAAAAAAAGCAGCTAACAATTTGGCCTGAAATGGAAAAGTAAAAGGCAAAGATTTTTGAAACCTCCTCCCTGCTGCCTATGAGTCTCTTCTGATTTCTCCTTCTGTGAAAATGAATACTTAACATTCTTCAGATTTAAAAAAAAGTCTATAAAATTACAGCCAGAAGTGAATAATGTGAGCAGCTCTTTAGAAGTCTCTTCTGTAATGTAACATTTCATTCAATGCAAGTTTCAAGCTTTTTAATCAGAAATACTAAGGGGATTTCAGTAGAGTGTGACCTTCTGCACCAATGCCAGAAAAGTATTTTATTTCTTTTTAAGCAATTTAGAAAATATCTAGGAAATTTTACAGAAGACAGTCTAATGGTATTAAAATGTTCTTTTATTTTATTTTTCAGAGAAAAGATGTGGCAGTGCCTTGGATATCATTTTAGGCTATTTACTTCCTCAATGTTAACATCAGGTCTTTGAAAAATATAAAATATTTTGGCTCTTCTCCTGAACATTTTACTTATAAATAGTATTATACACTTTAAATGTCACAGAAAAGTGATGCAATCACTTAATAAGCCTTAGCCTTAGCTTTACAAAATTGTATTTCTTTTCAAATATCCTATCATTGCATAATCTGGAAAGTAACAACAATGAGAATAAAGAAAATATCAATTGCTGAATCAATTGTATAATTGCATTAATAAAGGAAGGCTCTGGAAAATGGTGGCATCAATGAGAATAAAGACATCCTGTCATTGGATTTACGAGTGTGGTGACTGACACTAATGAACTAAAGTATGTACTTAACTTTGACATATCATCTCATTATTCCTCCCAGGTCCGTTCAGCTAGATTCCTTCTGATGCACTCCCTATTAAAATCAAAATTATTTGGTGACAGATGTCATTAAGTACACACTCCCAATATGACACAGATACACGGAGAGGTGGCTGTCATCACCCAAAAGGATAGCTCCTCAAGAAGATGTATACTGGTTTGGAGAAGCAACATCTAGTACAAAATAGGGCATAGATTCTGGATTTCATCAGATGTGGCTTTCAATATGGCTTTCAACCTTCAGCAAGTCACCTAACCTGAGTCTCAGTTTTCTGGTGTAAAACAGAGATAACAATATTTACCTTTTCAAACTTTCTGAAAGGACTACGTGAAATAACACATGTAAGATATCTGGCTCATATGAAGTATGGCTGTCCCTTGAGCAACACAGTTTTGAACTGTGGGGATACATTTATAAGCAGATTTTTTTCAATAAATACCTCCAACCATACTATACGATCTGCAGTTGGTTGAATCCTCGGATGAGGAACCACAGATGTGGAGTGCCGGCTGTAAATTTATACATGGATTTTTAATTTTTATTTATTTATTTTTTGCGATACGTGGGCCTCTCACCGTTGTGGCCTCTCCCGTTGCGGAGCACAGGCTCCGGACGCGTAGGCTCAGCGGCCATGGCTCATGGGCCCAGCCGCTCCACGGCATGTGGGATTCTCCCGGACCAGGGTACGAACCCGTGTCCCCTGAATCGGCAGGCGGACTCTCAACCACTGCGCCACCAGGGAAGCCCCTATACATGGATTTTTGACTGTGTGCGGGTCGGTGTTCCTAACTCCCACTTTGTTCAAGAGTCAATTGTACTCAGAAAATGTTAATTTTCTCCCTTTACTCGTGATTATGGAAGTACTTCTTAGTTATTTTCTCAGCTTTGAACTTTCAGCTGAAATTCTGAGAAAAAAAAATTGACATTCAATATACTTCACGTATTTGTATGTAGATGTGTATTGATGTGTGTGAAACTATTTGTATGAAAAGGAAAATGAATGAATGAGTGAATAAATAAATGAATGAACATGTATTAGGTGGTTTCAAGCAAATTTGGTTAATATTTTACTTTAAAGTTGATCACAATTCCTAGAATCATATCTTTTTCCAGCATTTAGTAATGTTATGACTCTGGAATATGTTACTTACCCTATAGAATAGTAACCCAATAATCACCTATTCTACCTTCATCTTATACATTGTCCTTTTTTTCCCTAAATTGGTGAGTTGAAAGTAATTCTGAGTAATTGACAGACCTCTTAATGTTGGACATGACATGGGGAGTCAAACGACAAGATGTCTGTTAAAACGCATGTTCGGCACTTAGGAACATGGTAATTCATGCTGAATGTTTAGAAAACATTCTGGAACATAGCAAGTATTCCACTTCTCTTTTTAAAGAGGAGGAGAAAGGGGATGGTCAGAGACTAAAGAAGAGAAATGAGCACAACATAGCTCTTCTATTTGAAGGTACAGTGAAGAGAAGCAGAACTCAGGGAAAACCACAAAGCTCAAAGCATCATGCTATAATCGTCAAAAACTTGGCAGTATTAGGGGTTACAATAATAAATGCTTTGAAAATTACACGTTATATAAACACAATATTAACATATAAAAGCATAAAATAGATAAGTTCTACATAAATAAAATAATGCAAAGATAAACATTGAGAAGTTCCTTCAAGAATAAATATTTTGATAAAAACATTAATATTAAGCTAAGCATGCCAAATTTATTTCTTTATTCTTGGCAATATTAAAAGGACCTTATTACTCTGGATGGTTTTTAAAAATCCAATTTAGTGACTCAGCTTAAAAACTTTCTGAATCTCAGACTGTTCAGTATCCAATCTGTTTCAAGAAGATGTTAAGTCTTAGTAAGGTATTCTTGAGCAACAACTATGTTTGAAAACATGAATACTATAATCACTATCAGTGAAATATTCTATATTTTCAGACTACTTTATAGAAGAGCTTTAAACTCTATCATTTTTGTTACTAAGGTTAGGAAGACAAGAGTGTACAGTTAATGGAAATATCGCCAGGATACATGCAAAGAACTATGTTTTATGTGTCTGTTTGTTTTAACCCTGGCATCCAAATCTCTCCATCCCAGGCCAGTGTAAGAAAGGCAAAGCAGAAAAACAGTTCAATTTTGAACAGATCTAACCAGAAAAACTTTATGTAGAATAATTTCTCTAGAATCAACATTGCTTATAGTTGATAATCCACACTTTAGCCTCAAAACTTTCCCTACCAACCTACTCCACTGGCTGCTTCCTATCTAAATATATTATAACAGCATTAGTTCAAGACTGATGTACAGAACCCATGCATGTTCTCACCTCCAATACTGCTTACACAACCAATCCATCATCATAGCCTTGCCATACTTTTAAATGTATAGTTTAAGTTTGATGAGTTTGAGTTACATATACACATGTGCATACATATACATATAAATGTGTATACTTTGTAACTATCACTCCTATCAAGTTGCAGAACATTTCCACCACTCCACCTTCCTTCCCTTTTCTGGTCAATCTAGTCTCCCCATTCTCATGCCAAGCTACTACTTTCAAAAATAAAATTTCTATCACCATGTATTAATTTTGCTTGTTCTGGAACTTTACATAAATTAAATCACACACTATGTATTCTTTTGTTTGTTTGTTTTGTTTTGTATGTTCAAATTGTTGTTGTTGTTTTTAGTATAGTTTTTAGCACTTGTTATGATTGGTGGATTTGTTTTTTTCTGTTTGGTTTCTCTCTTCTTTCTTTTTTAAATTTTTTAAAATTATTACTTTATACACTGTGTTCTTTTGTGGCAACTTCCTTCACTCAGTATAATGCTTTTGTGATTCATTCACGTTATTGCTTAAATTGTATGTTACATTATATGAATATACTACAGTTTATTTATTCTCCTATTGAAGAACATTTGGGTTGTTTCTAATTATTTAACATTAGGAATAACAATGCTATGAACATTCTTGTACAAGTCCTTTTGTAAACATATGTTTTCATTTCTCTTGAGTAAATACCACAAAGTGGAGATAAATCATAGGGTAAGTTTATTATAACTAACTGCTAAGTAGTTTCCAATGTGGCTGTAACATTTTATACTCTGGTCAGCAATGTGTCACAATTCTAATTCCTGCACATTCTGGTCAACATTTAGAACTGTATTTTTAAGTCATTTCCATGAGTTCCTCTTCTATCAAACATCCCTTCAAAATTAACCTTCACAAAGTTTGACCTCTACCCTCTCTTCTCTCTCAGAAACCACTGGATGAACATTTCTATTGCTGTGACTTTAATAAACATATATAAGTTATCCCTGACTCCTAAATCTGTTCCTCAACCTAATATATTAAACAGTTCAGTCTATATCTACTCTAATATACTATATATTTTGCAGCTTTAATTTGCATTTGCCTGATGACTAACAATATGTTGTTTTTCTATGCTTACTGACAATTAGTATATCTTTTTTATTTTTATTTTTTTGCGGTACGCAGGCCTTTCCGGTTGCGGAGCACAGGCTCTGGACGCGCAGGCTCAGCGGCCATGGCTCATGGGCCCAGCCGCTCCGCGGCATGTGGGATCTTCCCAGACAGGGGCACGAACCCGTGTTCCCTGCATCGGCAGGAGGATTCTCAACCACTGCGCCACCAGGGAAGCCCTATTTTTTGAATCAATTTTTCAATCATATTCTTATGATTGATTTGTAAGAGCTTCTTACGTATTCTGGATAACATACTTGGCCCAATAAATGTTTTTGTGAATACTTTTTCCAGTCTGTAGCTTGTCTTTTCATTCATTTCTTAGCGTGGTTTTTGAGGATTGGAATGTTTGGTTTTTTTTTTTTGGTGTAGTTAAATTTGTCAGTTTTTTGAAGGTTAGTGTCTAGTGTGCTAATAAAGAAGTCTTGACCTACCCCAAAGTAATGAATATATTCTCCTATGTTTTCTTACAGAATTTTTAATGGTTTAGCTTTTACATTTAAATCTATAGTCATTGATTTTTGTGTAGAGTGTGAAGATAGGGGTCAAGGATAATTCTTTCCATAAAGATATCTAATCATTCCAGGATAATTTGTTTAAAAGGTTATCTTTTCCTTATTGAATTGCCTTTGTATCTTTATTGAAAATCAATAGACTTTATGTATCTGCATCTATTTTTGACTGTTTTATTCCATTTAACTGCTTTTCTGTCTTTGCATCAACACTAAACAGTCTTTATTACTATAACTTTATGTCTTTTGCATTTCTATATAAATTTTAGAAGTGGATTGTCAATTTCTACCCTGCTAAGTTTTAATGGATAGTGTTGAATCTCAAGACCAAACAGGAAATACTTGGCATCTTAACCATATTGAGTATTCCAGTTCAGGAACATGGTATATACTTATTCAGGCAATAATAAGAAAGAATTTTTTGACTTTAAAATGCTTATATAAAAATAGAAGAAATGTTTAGAATCAATGATCTAAGCCAGGGGTTGGCAAATTATAGGCTGAGGGTCAAATCTGGCCCATGTCTGCTTTTTTGTAAATAAAGTTTTATTGGAAGAGAGCCATATCCATTCTCTGACATACTATCTATGGCTGCTTTCACCCTACAATGTATGAGTTGAGTAGTTGCAACAGACTGTTTGGACCACAAAGACAAAAATATTTACTATCTGGCTCTTTCAAAGAAAAAAGTGGCCAGATAGTAAATTTATATCTTATATAAATTTTTATATTTATCTCTGAAACGTTCTGTGGTTCTCAGTGTAGAGGTCTTGCACTATTTGTTAATTATTTTTCTAAATATTTTTATGTTTTTAAATTTTATTTTCTATTTTTAGCATATAGAAAGGCAGTTGATATTTTTTTTATATATATAGCAGGTTCTTATTAGTCAACCATTTTATACACATCAGTGTATACATGTCAATCCCAATCTCCCAATTCATCACACCACCACCACCACCCACCACTGCTTTCCCCCCTTGGTGTCCATACATTTCTTCTCTACATCTGTGCCTCAATTTCTGCCCTGCAAACTGGTTCATCTGTACCATTTTTCTAGGTTCCACATATATGTGTTAATACGCTATATTTGTTTTTCTCTTTCTGACTTACTTCACTCTGTATGACAGCCTCTACATGCATCCACATCTCTACAAATGACCCAATTTCATTCCTTTTTATGGCTGAGTAATATTCCATTGCATATATGTACCACATCTTCTTTATCCATTTGTCTGTTGATAGGCATTTAGGTTGCTTCCATGACCTGGCTACTGTAAATAGTGCTGCAATGAACATTGGGGTGCATGTGTCTTTTTGAATTATGGTTTTCTCTGGGTATATGCCCAGTAGTGGGACTGCTGGATCATATGGTAGTTCTATTTTTAGTTTTCTGAGGAACCTCCATACTCTTCTCCATAGTGGCTGTATCAATTTACATTCCCACCAGCAGTGCAAGAGGGTTCCCTTTTCTCCACACCCTCTCCAGCATTTGTTGTTTCTAGATTTTCTGATGATGATGCCCATTCTAACTGGTGTGAGGTGATACCTCATTGTAGTTTTGATTTGCATTTCTCTAATAATTAGTGACGTTGAGCAGCTTTTCATGTGCTTCTGGGCCATCTGTATGACCTCTTTGGAGAAATGTTTATTTAGGTTTTCTGCCCATTTTTTGATTGGGTTGTTTGTTTATTTAATATTGAGCAGCATGAACTGTTTATATATTTTGGAGATTAATCCTTTGTTGGTTCATTTGCAAATATTTTCTCCCATTCTGAGGGTTGTCTTTTCGTCTTGTTTATGGTTTCCTTTACTGTGCAAAAGCTTTTAAGTTTCACTAGGTCCCATTTGTTTATTTTTGTTTTTATTTCCATTGCTCTAGGAGGTGGATCAAAAAAGATCTTGCTGTGATTTATGTCAAAGAGTGTTCTTCCTATGTTTTCCTCTAAGAGTTGCAGTTGATTTTTGTACATTGAACTTGTATGCAATGATCTTGCTAAATACACTTATCAGTTTCCACAGTTGCTTTGTAGGTTCCATATTATTTTCCACCAAAAAAAACCCAAAAAACAAACAGGTTTTCTGGAAATAAAAATAATTTCACTTGTTTCTATTACTCTGTACATTTTTTATTCCTTTCCTCACTTTGTTACTCTGACTAGGGTATCCAGTGTAATGGTGATTAGAAAGAATAAAAGTGTATATACTTGCATTGTTACTGTTATTAGGAGGAAAGCATTCATTATTTAACAATTAAGTATGATGTCAGCTGAACATTTCCCATAAATTACCTTTAAGGATTGTGGAAATTCCCTTTTGGTGAGAAATCCTAGTTTGGTGAGAATTTTTATTATGAATGAGTGTTGACTTTTGTTAAATGACTTCTCTGCATTTACTGAAATAAAAATATGAATTTTCCCCTTGATTTGGTTAATTTAGTAAATTACATTGTTTCACTTTTAAATGTTCAATCAACCTTTCACTCCTGGAAAAAAAAATGCTAATTTGTTATAATGTGGTATCTTTTAAAAATATTGCTTTATCTTATTCACTAATATTCCATGAATGATTTTTGCATCTGTGTTTGTGAACACTACTAGTCAACAATTTTATTCTCTCATAATGTCCCTGACAGTTTTATATTGGGGTTTGGTTTCATAAAATGAGTTGGGAAATGTTCTATTTATCTATATTTTAAGAGAGTTTGTGTATTACTGGTATTATTTCTTCTTTAAATGTTTGACAGACCTCACTGGTGAAACCATTTGAAACTAGAACATTCTTTGGGGGAATATTTTTCATTATAATTCAATTATTTTATTAAATATAGGATTGCCTCAATGCTTAATTTCTTATGTAGTTTTAGCAAGTATGTCTTTCAAACAACTTGTCCATTTCTCTAAGTTGTCAAATTAATAGGCATGCAGATGTTAATCAGGCAACTTTATTTTCCTTTGAATGTCTGTCAAATCTGTAGTTATGGTCTCTCTCCATAATCTCTACTTCCTCTTCTTTTTTATTTATCTATCTAGTTAGGAGTTCATCAGTTCTGTATTACATTTAAAAAAAAGTTTTGACTTCATTGAATTTTTTGTTTGCTCAGTTTTTATTTAATTGATTTTTATTTCTTCTTATTTTCTTTATTCTATTTGCTTCTTAAGACAAACGCTTGTAACAGGTGTCAGTGAACTTTTTTTTGAAAGGGCCAGATAGTAAATATTTTTGGCTTTGTGGTCCAAACAGTGTGTTGCAACTACCCAACTCATACATTGTAGGGTGAAAGCAGCCATAGATAATATGTCAAAGAATGGATATGGCTGTCTTCCAATAAAACTTTATTTACAAAAATAACAGACATGGGCCAGATTTGACCCTCAGCCTGTAATTTGCCAACCCCTGGCTCAGATCATTGATTCTAAACATTTCTTCTCTTTTTATATAAACATTGTAAAGCCAAAAATTTCTTTCTTATTATTGCCCTCCTTTTTAACTCATGAGTTAGAGAGAAATATGTTGATAAATCTCTAAATACTTGGGGATTTTCAACATATGTTATTGTTAATGATTTGTAATTAAACCCATTTAAATCATATTCTGTATCATATGAGAACATATTTTATACCATTTTATTCCTATGAAAGTTATTGATCCTAGTCAATGGCTCAGACTTTGGTCTGTCTTGGTGACTATTTCCTGTGCACTTTAAAAACAATATATATTCTGAAGTTGCTGATCCCCATGTTCTAGAAATATCGCTTAGATCAACTTGATTAATTGTGTCATTCAAATTTCCCCTATTTTGTCAGTTAAATATAAAAGTGAAAGTCTGAAACTGCAATTGTTGATTCATTTATTGTGCCTGCTTCTGTCAATTTTTTCTTCATATATTTTGAAGCTCTGATTTTATGTACACATCTGGGACTAATATGCTCTTGAGGAACTGACCTTTTAATCATTATGACATGACCCTAATTAATCTCCAATAATATAATTCATTTTGAACCTTATTTTGTCTAATATTAATGGTGACATGCAAGCTTCTTCTGATTAGTGTTTACATAATATATCTTTAGCATCCTTTTCTTTCAGTTTGTCTTTATATTTAAAGTGTGTGTCTTATAAACAGCATATAGTTGGTTCTTGTTTTTTAACCAGCCTCAACATTTGTCTTTTAATTGAAATGTTTAGTCTATATAAATTTGGTGTAATTATTGGTATGATTGGGTTTAAGTACACCCGTTTGCTTTTTGTTCTCTATTTGTTACCTGTGTTTTTGTTTTCCTGTTTCTTTTTTGAGTTAAACATGTATTATTATTTTTCCTATCCATCTCCTTTATAGACTACTTAGCTAATAGATATGTATCATTTAGTGTTTCTATGAAAATTATACTATATATCCTTAACTTATCATGGTCCATCTGGAATTAATATCCTCTCTCTTTACAGGTAACAAAATTATTTTACAATAATATAATACCATTTACATCTCTATTGTCCTTTGTGCTAATGTTTTCATGTATTTCACTTTACGTCCATAAATTTTTAAAGATTTTAGAAAAAAGAAAAAATATGTTTATACTTACTGACATATTTACCAACTTTAGTGCTATTCCTTACTTCCTATAGGTATGAATTTTTATCAGTATAATTTCACTTTAACCTCAAGAACTTTCTTTAAATTTTACTTAGTTTGTGTCTGATGATTGTTAATTTCCTCCACTTTTATTTCTCTTAAAATTCTTTTATTAAGCCCACATTTTTATAGATTATCTTTCTGAATGTAGAATTCTAAACTTACAGATTTATTTCTTTTTACACTTTGAAGATGTCATTACATTATCTTCTGGCCTCCACCGATTCAGATAAAAAGTCAAGCATCAGTCATACTGATGTTTTCCCATATGAAATTGCCTTTCTTCTTGAGCTGCTTTTGAGACTTTCTCTATATCTTTGGTATTAGGTGGTTGATTATAATAGGCAAAAGTGTGGTTATCTTTATATGAATCCAAATTGCTGTGCACTGACTTTCCTGGATTTGGCATTGGTTTTTGACCAAATCTGGAAAAAATTTTCTCAGTTCCATTTTGACTATTTTTCTGTTCCATTTTCTCTCTTCTCTCATTCTAGAACTTCAATAATGTGTACATTAAATTACTTGATATTATCCCTCAGATCATTGAGCCTTTGTTAATTTTTTTTTCTGAGTGGTTCAGTTTGGAAAATTTCTATTGACCTTCTTCAAATTCATTGCTCTTTTCATCTATTATATCTAATCTGCTTCTACTATTAATCTCTTCCAATGAATTTTCATTTCAGGATTTTAAAATTTAAGTTCTGGGATTTTCTTTTGATTTTTCAACAATTTTCTTATCTTTTCAGAAAATTTCCAACATTTCACTCAATACATTAATCATATTTCTATAAATCCTTCAACATGTTTAATCCTATTTACTTGAACATTTTATATGTTGATTTCAATAGATTATGGGTCTGTTTCTATTGACTGATTTTACTTTAGAGTATGGGTAACATTTCCTTGTATGATGGCTAATTTTATCTGTCAGCTTGACTTGCAGCAGAGTATCTAGATTAAATATCGTTTCTGAGTGTATCTGTGAAACTTTTTCTGCACAAGATTAGCATCCAACTTAGTGGACTCAGTAGAGTAAATTGCCCTGTCCAAAATGGGTGGGCAGCATCCAATCTGCTGACACCCTGAATAGAACAAAAGGCAGAAGAAGAATACTTTGTGGTTAGTCTAAATCTTCTCTTACTCAAATAAAAATGTATTATCTTTTTAATATACAGTTGTTTAAAGTATATAAAACTAAAAGACTATCTTTTTTACATGTTGTAGCCTTTTGTCCAAACAGGTTGGAATGTAACCCCTTTTGATATAAAAACAAATTTTTAAATAACAGATTATATAACTATTTAAAATCTCTACAGCTTCCTTATGATTCACTAAGTAGATTTTTCCCTAATTCATTTCCTATTACTTGTGGTTAGGAACTGACTAATTCTGTATTCCAGTTACACAGTTTATTAGATTTATGATCTTAGATATTTAACTTCTAAGCCCCCTTTTCCTCATCTGTAAAATAAGAATAATTGCATAGCTTATCCCATAGGGCTATGGTGAATATATACAATGTATTTCATGTAAAGCATTTGTCAGCTTCTAGCACATAATCTTTTTGACAATGGTAATAGTGAGTAATGTAAAGCTAACAGAACATTTTCTAATTATGTGGATCCTTTAGGATTTAGTATAATTAAAATCTTTATTAAATACAGAAAACTTTTTATATTTTGATAATTCAAGAATAAAAATAAGGGGGGAAACTTGAAATTATGGACCATGAACATGGTAAAGATCAGATATGTATCTGAAGGAGATTCACAGTTTGACTTTTGATTGTAACACACTGCCATATAGAAAACAGCATTTTTATTTAAATTGTTAAAGCTATGAGGCAAACAGGAAACAAATGTTGTCATTGTTATTTTAATGCTGAATAAATGTGTGGTTATAAAAGATTAAGAGACTTGTCCAAGTTAAGTGGAGGAGTATGATTCAGATCCTGGATGCAAGACTTTGTAGGCCACTTTCTTAACCTCTACATGAGAAGAACCATCGGCAGAAAATGTCTACTCAAGAGGAACCACAGGAAGTGTCTACAGAGCTGTGTGTAACACAGACAGGGTAGCAGTACTGTAAACCATGTTTTATATCAAACTATTTAGGTTCTGCTTAAACGGTTTAGAAAAAAATGTAATAGTTCATAGAAGGAAGTCATTGATTTTTTAAGGTTTCTTATTTAACCATTACTAAGTTGAATTTTAGAAAAGAAAATATTTATTTTACAGAGGGAAAGGGAAACTTTTGGAATGGGCTACATAAGCTGTTTGTAATATAGGTCAAATACAGCAATGTGGGCTTTGTAAGCCGTTTATTACATATATCAAATATGAGGATTTCCATCATTTGATCCACACAAAAATAACAAATTACTAATAGAACTTGGTATAAAATTCAAATTATCCTGATAAAATTATGTCTCATGAATATAAGGCAAAGTAAATAAACAGAGATTTTCAGCAGTCGGCCTTTGGACTTCAAGCTATGGTGTAATTGATAAAGAACACCAGGAAATAACCAAAGCAATTTCTGAAAAACCTAACTTGTTCTCTCAGTAAGTATTTATTAAGCACATACTGGGTGCTAGTGTGAGCCAGGCCCATTCCAGGGAACAGCACGGTGGACATGGGGCTGTCCGGCCATGACTATGCCACTTGCTGGTGCTGACTCCAGGCATAAGAACTCTAGGACCACTTTCCTTTTTAACAGCTGGGGGTCAGGTGTGCCATAAAGACTGGGGAATTGACAACCACTCAATTCTACAACATTGACACATAGATTCTGATTCTATTACAGGAATCCACAGTCACTAAAGTCACTTTTAGTTAGATGTATAACATTTTCAGAGGCTTTGAAGAGAATTCAGATTTGTCTGCATCCATTCTCTTAGAGGGAAGACATCCCAGACTTTTTAATATAAAATTCCTCCTGAGCATTGATATGTATGCAAGCCTATTAATAGTTAGCTCATTTCTCATGGCTTTCAAGTCACAAAAAAAGAGAGATAATGCCTAAAGAAAATATATGTACTAAATTTCTACAAACTATTTCTAACATATAGCAAATTTATATATATTACAAGATGTGGAAAATAAGATGTGGAACAAGATATTTTTGCTCTCTTATTGAAGTAATAGTGAGTTAATCCACTGCTAAGCCTTCCCATAGTGTGGCTTACAATGTGTATTTCCTTACCACTAATTCTAATCTTTGATGAGAATACACCTATGGGATTTTTTATTTTATTAATTGTTAAACTTGTTCTAGCAGGAATTTTCATCTCTGTTTAACACCCAGTCTGAGAGTATTATAACTGAAAGAGTACAGAGAGCTCATCTAACCAATTCCATTGGCTACGCAAAAATCCCCTCTACTACACCTCAGCTTGTGGTCACTCAGCGTTTCCTTGAATATCTGCAGAGATAGGTGGTTTTAACTTAAAACAATTTTTTTATAGGTTATTTTTAATATCTTGATATATTAATGTTTCACTTCTGCCCTCTGAGTTCCCCACAATGAACCTAAAGTCTCTTTCCTACGATAGACTGTTCGGCTTCTGAAGACCACTCAATGGACAAACATTCAGGTTGCTCTTCCTTGGGTTATCCTTGCTATTTGAAGGACAGCCAGGTGCTGAAGACTTTGCACAGGAGATTCTTGTATCTATAATTTTTGTTCTGTTAGGCAAGGGTGATTTCTGTTTATTAGATTCTAGGCATTTGAGTTCAGATTAACACGAGAAAGGAACAGCAGCTTCGATTGCCTGAATTCAGCCAGCGTTACAGCTTGTTACTACGTGGTGGGTTGCTGTGTGGAGAGTAGTTAGAGCACCAACCAGAAAGAATAAAATTCCCTCCTGATACTGCTTGACTTCAAAATTCCCTACTTATTTTCAGATTTAACTAACATATCAAGCCCTTATCTGGTTCTAATTACTACATAAGGTGCTTCCATATACCTTGATATTAGCCAAAAAACCTAATCATCTGAGGAACCCTAGGATGTGTGGCAGGAGTCTGATTTACTCAAAACTTCAGATCTGATGCTGATGAGCCATCATTTATGAAGTCAGACTGCATGCTGAGTGTTTTTATACATTTCATTTCACTTAATTCCCAATTCCAGAGGTAATTATCTTTATCTTCACTTTAAAGATAAGAAAACTGAGACTCAGAGAGTATGACTTTCCTACTCATAGCCAATAAGGAAGATCTAAAAATATAAACACCAGTCTCAAATCTACAACTCTTTCTAACTCATGCAGCTTGTGGGTATTTATGGCTGACATCTTCATTATTCCTGCCACATAGTAGTAGCTAGAATTTCAAGAACAGGATAACCATGGCTTTATGCAACTTGCTAGCTTAATCAGGACTACTTGTGGGCCTACACAAATGGAAATCAAAGATTAGGAAAGAAAAAAGTTCTCATTAGAAAGGCAAATACTTCATTATCTTGCTTATATGTGAAAACTAAACAACAACAACAAAACTCACAGAAACAGGACTATCAGGGGTTAGGGAGTAGAGGAAATGGGCAATGGTTGTCAAAGGGTACTAACTTTCAGTTGTAAGATGAATAATTTCTGGAGATCTAACGTACACCATGGTGACTACAGTTAACAATACTCTCTTGTATACTTGAAAGTTGGTGAGAGAGTTATATCTTAAATGTTCTCACAACACAAACACACAAAGCTAACCATGTGAGGTGATCCATGTGTTAACTAACCATATTATGGTAATCATTTCATAACGTATACATATATCAAACCATTACATTGTACACCTTAAACTTACCCAATGTCACATATCAAATATGTCTCAACAAAGCTGGAAAAAATATTATGTATTTTAAAATATTTATGAATGAAATTATTATTTTTAAAACACTTTTTCAGTTGTGTGTGTGAGTGTGTATACTCAGTTATGACATATCATGCATTTTTTTTCCTATGAGTTTCATTTTAAAAGGTTTAAAAGCCACTTTGGAAGAATATGATGAAGATGGGTTGGAGAGAGGAGAATATTGGAGACAGAGAATCTAATTAAGAGGCTATAGTAACAATCCAAAAGAGAATGAAGGACTAAATTAAGGAAATGGCAATAGAATGGAAGAGACTGAGTCCTGGAATACACAAAAAGGAGAAACTTAATTACCTTTATGCCAAAGGGAAGGGACAAGGAATGGAAAGGATAGAGTGAGTCTTAGATTTCTGGCATGGATGAATGATTGACTAATGACCATCGACCATCAGCTGAGGAATTAAATAAAAGTGAGGAGAGATTTGGAGGGGAAAATAATAGGTTCAGTTTAATTCAAACTGAATATATATATATATATATATATATATATATATATATATATATATAATTCATACCCATCAGACATCTAAGTGGAATATGCAGTTAGATTAAGACTTCAAGCTAAAGACATAGGTCAGGGAGTCAGAAGTAAATTACATTATGCAGAGCACATGTAGACTAAATAAATAAGTGGTCATGTACAATGAACTGAGGAAAAAGAATCAGCAAAGTCTTAAGGGTGCTATCAAAAAAGCTGAAAAGGAACAAGAGAAGTGGTTTTAAGAAACCCAGGGAGAGAAAACTAGTTTTCTAAGAGGGAATATTCGTCACTATTAAATACCAGAAAAATGTCCATAACGTGAGGTCAGAAAAGCATTTATTATTTCCACAATTAAGAGGTAGCTGGCAGCTTTGGTCAGAACAATTTCAGATAGGTGTAAGAAATTGAAACACACTCGTAAGATAAGGAAGTGAATAGTATGTTATACACACGTGCATACAAGTACATACATACACTTGCATGTGCACACACACACGCACACACACACAACCTGTTATCCTAGTCCTGGGGAAACTGACTCTAACCCCAGCTTGGTTAAAATGAAAAATGATATCCAACAATATACTAGTTTTAATAAATTAGGTTTCTAACCGAAGCAGTTTTCTTTGAATCAGTGAGATGAGTTTGAATGTTCAATTACAGGCAAAGAAAGTTTAATGTTTCTCTGGTTTTGCACTGATTTTTCTAACCTTCTGCTACAGTGACAGTACAAAGCACTAGTTAAGAGTGTGGGTTTTTAGAACCAAATTGCTGGTATTCAGTACCATCTCTGCCAGAGTACTAGTTATGATACCTTAGACCTGTTATTACTGCTCAGTCTCTTTATCTGTAAAAGGGGGATGATGTTGATAATAGTACTTTGCTTTTGGAGTTGGTTGTTTTGAGGATTAAATGTTATAATACATACAAAGTGCTTAGATTTGTGCTTGAGCACTTAAAGTCCTCAAGAAATGTTAGCTGTTACTATTTTTCTGAATTCTCTTGAGAACTAATTCTAGAAAGAATAAAAGGAAAAGAAGGGACATTGATGCAATGCTACAATTTGGTTCATATAAAACTCTGCTGAAATAGAAATTGAATGCAAGTATGCAATATTTTTGAGGGCTCTTAAATAAATATGATAAAAAGCCTAAGTTTTATGCATGTACATTTAAAGTGATTCTTGAATTTTTTGAGGGCTCTAGTTTTTAGTCCTATGTTTGATGGTTGTACACCTTATGTTGTGTTAAGTGCATCTTTAATTGAAAAACAGAATATCGTGTTTCATAAGGTAACCAAGATGCTTTGATGCTTCCAAATATGGTGCATGAAACTCCAACCCTGCTCAATAAAATCAAAGAGCTGAAAGTAGAATCATGCAAAAGGTTTTAAACCCATACTTAACATTTTTAAGATTATTTATTTTCTTAAAATTACAACACTACCAAAAAACTTTCCAATAGATTATAACCAATACCAATAGGATGTTGAGAAAATAAATTTTTAATCATAGAAGTTAAAGAAAAAAAATTAAATAAGAGCACAGAGCAACATTACATGAAGTGACAAGCTTTGAATACACAAATCATACAAATTTGAAAAGAAACCACAAATATTTGCATTTGGTAGTCACTCAGCCAAAGTTTCAATGAAACGGTAAATGTCAATTATTCCCCAATTTCAACATATTGTGATAGTTGATGATTCAACAAATAACTGATCCCAGGGAGAGGCCCTCAAACCGCAGACTTCTTCATTCCATTCACTTCTGAGTATATAAAATAGCTGTGATATTCCAGGGCCAGTCACTTTCCATTTCTTATAACAGCATCCAAGAGAAGGAACTGACTGGGAAGTTTGAGGTAAGAGAGATCTTAAGTATCATTCATCTTAATATATCAAGATAAATTATATACCTTTATATAATATATATTATCTAGATAGATAGAGATATATACATGTATCCAGGAAACTGTCAAAATTAAAATTATTGAGACTGTCATGTAAAGGTTGCTTGAATTTGTAAACTTTAAGTAATTAAACAATCATTTGGGGTATACATATTTGATTTTTCTTAAAATCACCACCAAGCTATAGTAAGTGCATATTTTAGAAGGACCATAAATAAATCTTTGCAGGGCTGGAGTGCTGGTGGCACACTGAGACTGTAAACAAGAGTCTCAGTCTCATCAGTTTTAATTTTATGGGTTTAAGTCAGCAAATAAAGGGAACATGCACTACCAGATATTCTCTGAAGTATGAACAGGTGCCAATTTATTTGTAGCCTCCTGTTTTATCTTTAAAATTTGCTATATTTACATTCCATTCTATAATATATCATGTTGACTTTAACATAAAAATGACTTGGGTTTTCCTATAAATCCTTGAATGAAACTGATGCTCCAGGAAGATGCATCTAATTTATTCGGAGACATAGTATGTATTCCCCAGCATACGGCAATATACTGTTATGGGTACCCCAGCTTGAGAAGTAGAAAAATAAAAGGTCGTAGTTAGCAATTATGCTAGGTCCTGACTACAGGATATGGTCTGGAAGAGTCTCTGATATGGTTTATTTACCTCATTGCTTAAGGTGGTTTTAAATAATCCTTGAAATCAGTTTATAGTTTCCCTATTGTATATGTTCAGCTTGAATTCTACCCTCTCCAAAACTATTTCCTTGATTTATCTCTGTTTTATTCTATATGTTCTCAGTATTTTGTAATTTCTAGGTATAGTATTTATCACAACTTGCCTTACATTATAAAAGTATCTGTCTTTTCTTACTAGCTGCCAGAGGGCAGAAATTATGTCCCTGACAAGCACTTAGCACAATGCTTTGCACTTAGAAGTTATACTATGTGTGTGTATGTGTGTTTGTGAAATGTATGTGTGTGTGTGTGTGTGTGTGTGTGTGTGTAAAACTTTTACTCTTAGTTACCTATACTGCCCATCTTCCTATAGAATTCTGAACTTGACTGGAATTTTAAATTCCTGTCTTGTCACAATAGTAACATCATCTGGTATTTTTTTTAAACCCATTTTGAATTTTGATTAATATGACAAAAAGTAAAGACAAAGTTCAAAACTTGAGTACATTTTTTCTTTTACACTTTATTTTTCTGTCTCATAGATATTTAGAAAACATCAAGAGGTGGTGAAATCCTCCTAGAATCTCCATTAATCACCTCAAAGCCACCCTCAAATAATAATAATGATATGGGCAATTGGCATTTTCCTCAATGTAAAATTAATTAAATAATCTTTGTAATGTATTGACCTATAACAGTGTGCTTAGTAAGGTCCATGAAAGCAGGGACGTTCTCAACTGCCATCTATAACCAATACCTAGAATAGTGTTTGACAATCAGTCATCAAGAAATACTTTATGAATAAATAACTGAATAAATATGAGGGCAACGTGAAGAAAAGTCCCCTAGCCTAGCCCACTTTCCAATCTGATTGCCTTTCCCAGACCCCTCCTATGTTCTGCAGTGTTGCCTGCATCTACACCACGACAAAGAAGAGAACTAACAACTAATGATACCATCCTATAGGGAAAACTGCCCATTTGTGTTTGAAGTCAAATATTATATACATGTGTATTGTATTCATGACAAAATATTTTAAAATGCAAGTTTCTATGTTTTATTGTCTACTTCTCTATTATATAATATGATCATTAGTTAAATATTTAATTTAGCTAAGATTTCTCAAACATTTATTAGCAATTATAACTGACATAGTATAACAATGTGTATCAAAAGATAAGGAGCCTACAATAGATATTAAAGTAGAACAAAATGCTTTGGAAATGTCCTTTACCAAATATCAAAAATAGATCCCTTCGAACAGCATGGAATTTTGGGGGGGTGCCTGGGAAACAATGCAAATAATCTGTCACCTAAATTAATTTCATGGTCATTATTATATGGAATGTTTTTTTGAACTTATTGAGATCACTAAGTAACTGCTTATCCCCACACTAATAGTCTCTGTATAAACCAAGGCCATATTTCTTTCCAGAAGCTACTTATTACCGTGTACAGAGAAGTATTATTCTTAAATAATATGTGAATATATTTTTTAAAAGAATTGATGCAACATCAAAATTGCAAAATACATTTGATTCTACCTAAAAAATAATGTTCTCCAAATAGGTCGATGCCCTAAGATTGTTAAGTAACTGGTCCAAGGTCAAAGAGCTATTAATAACATAATTTGTACTACAACTAGATCTTCTGAATTTGTGTTAGCAAATAGGTCTTTCTATTACTCTGAGAAAACTTCTGAATATGATGAAAGTTCTCCTTCTGCTCACAGCCATCTTGGCAGTGACCATTGGTTTCCCAGTGAGTAGTTCTACATTCCAGAGTATTTATTGGTTTTTTTTTGGGGGGGGGGTAGTGTTTTCTTTGGTTCATGTTGATTCATGAATCTTAGAAATTTTTTTCTATTTTAAGCATGTCTAATATTTGGCTTTTTAACATTGTATTCTATACAATTTATAATTCATATACTGTTCAGTGTGTAGATTAATTCCACATAGCCTTGGTGCAGTGGTGGATTTGAGGCATTTAGAATAAATATTAACACTTTTCAGAAAAATAATTTCTACAATATTTTCTGGAAGCTCAAATTCTAGATTTAAAAAAAAAGGATACTATGAAACAATATTAGGTAGTGGATAGTCAAATTCTTTCTTTCATGCATATGTATATGTTTTTCAGTTTGTGTGTTTTATTAGCATGAGATGAATTAACTTCACTATTTGATCTTTAGGTCTCTCAAGACAAGGAAAGAGAAGAACGAAGTGTAAGTTACACTTTCTCTTTTTAACATGTAAGATTTCCATGTGAAATATCCATAAATGTGGTTAAAGATATTCCTTTATCCAAGCTTCTCAAACTCTAGAGAAATCCTTAAAGAGTTTGGGTATTAGACTCAACAGAGGTTAAGCCTTCGGGGATTTGACCCCTGCTTGTTAGAAAGAGAATTACCTCAGCATCTTAAAAAGTGGGACCAAATTGAAATTTGAATCACTTTATGATGAATTGGATTATAATATTTTTTACTAAAATTATCTAGCCTAATAAAGGTGCATAATCACTCATGCCTTCGCTCTGCTTTAACTCTACAAAACCCAGTCCAGAGAAGGTAATAATAACAATAATAATAATAACAAAAACTTGAGAATTAGGAAATATGGGCTTGCTTTGATGACCCCACCAGTGGCAATTCACTAAAGTCTTATTTTTGTCTAAACAGTTAATAAAAAAATGTTTAAGAAAATAAAATTTGAAACGGGAATGTCTTGTTTAGGAACTTGTTTACACTCAGATAAATCTTATTATCTGAAAAGAAGCATGATTTTGAGGCCAAAACTATAGAGTATTAAGAATACAGAAATTGATAGGAATATGGATGGAAGGTAGAGAGGGAAAGAGTGAAGGGAGAAAAGAAATAGGAGAGATTATGTCTAAAAGACTTTGGGTAAAGACCTTGTATAAATGCAAAGAGAGAAATCTGACATCTCCTCATCAAAACCCTCCCCTTGACCTTATATTTACAGAAGCAATTATCAGGAAAATTTGGCTATGAGTAGAAAGGTACAAGAACATTGTTATCTCTAAGTAATTTCCTAAAATTTTCTAAAATTATGCAAATTAATCAAATCCCTCTTCATAGTTTACACAGAAATGGTAAATGATTTCACAGATTCTATAACATCTACTTAAAAATTAAGACCTACGTGTTCTTTTAATTTCTTTCTCTCAACAGGTCAGTGGGAGTGATGAACTACCTTCACAGTTTTTTTGCCCCCTTACCAGTATCCATTTCACCCATATCCACAATTCCTATAACCATGGTGGGCCTATTTTTATCCTCCTATTCCAGTACCTGTGTCTGTCTCTACAACTACCCCTCTTAATGAGCATTAAACAAGAAAGAGAAGTCCCAGTGCAATTTAAGATGAAATAGTTGGTAAGTATACAGAGTACAAAGCATGTATTTTCTTTGTTTGTTTTTATTTTTGTTTTTTGGGTTTTTGGCCTGCAGGATCCTAGTTATCCCCTGCACTAGGAGCACAGAGTCTTAACCACTGGACTGCTAGGGAAGTCCCCAGCATGCGCTTTTTAACTTTGTTGTCTGTGGATCAGAATACATCATTCTATGAAAAAAAAAATGTTACAGGGTTTTCACTTAGCCCCATTGTTATAATTTATTTCAATCTTTTTTTCTGGTAGAAATTGTTACGGTCTCTACTCAGAGGTACAAATGTGTATACTTCCACGATCCAACCAACACAGCAGTTTAAATCCCTCACTTGCCGTGATATAATAGAAATAAACTCTTTCTTATTAAAACATTTTTACAAAATATTTTTAACATTTCTACTATCATCAACAATGGTGCTTATGTATATGTATAACTGATTCACTTTGTTATAAAGCAGAAACTAACACACCATTGTAAAACAATTATACTCCAATAAAGATGTTAAAAAAATAAAATAAAATAAAAACAATGGTGCATTTAAGGACTGAATCAGAGCACTAAAGAAGACAAAACTTTAACCAAAGTAAAGAACATAATTGATGAACTTGTGGATCTAGGGTCTAAGGTAGACTTCAACCTATTCCTTAGAAAATCATCCATTTTTCTAGTTAGTATTAAAACCCCAAACTTAACTTCTAATTATCACATTGAAATAAAATCCTAAAGGCTGAATGCTCCGTCTGAAATAGAGGTCCCTATCATCTCATCATCTCAAAAACACACTGATAATCTGTTAATTACCAATGAATTGAGGAAATGTAGACTATACTAAAGACTATATTAGGACCCAGAGGACAAAAACTTTCATCTAATACCAACCACTAAAGCCTCTGCTTTCTTTCCTGCATCTACTCAGTCTTCTTGAGCAGAAAGTCTCCCAGTCCTTGAACTAGATATACTTTTCAGGCAATATTTATAATTAAAAACAAAAAACTTACATGTTCACAAGCAAATAACCCATTGAGATTAATAACTTTATGCCTGTGATTTATTTCAGGTCACTGTAAAATTGAACGTGAGCCACTTCTTTGAAGAATCAATATTCTTGTTAAGCAAAGGAAAATAAATGTGATTGAAGTAGCATTCAGTGTTTTCTGGTTAATATCTTTTGCCGTCCTCTTTAGTAAACATGAAAGAGAAGATCTTGGTTTCCCAATTTCTAAATTTGCATTGCCAGTAGGAATACAATATAAATTTTAACAGATTTTAATATACACTTCCTGATGACTAACTATTCTAGGGTAAGTACTGGAATGGAAGTAACCAAAATCCACCAGCCCTGGAATTACCTTGACTGAAAGTCTATTCAGTAACTTTTGCTGTGTGGTTCCACTGCTTGTATCAATGAGACTAGAAGATGACTTAATTTAATTCAAAAACATGTTTGAGTAATTGAGTCTGAATTACTCAATTACTCATTTGAGTCTGAAATCTATATGCTGAAGCATATTATACTTGATGTGTTGGTAAAGGATATCAAAAACAACAAAGTACAGCCTCTAACTTCAAAAAAAAAAAAAGGATAATGGATGGGATCCTAATAAAATCATTTATATCATGCTTATAGGTTAGAGTTCCTTTTCAAATCATTCTATCACCAAATCTCCACATAATCTCAGTACAGTAATCACATTTTATATGTGGGAAATTGAAGATCATGAAAGTCCTATGTCCTACATGGTCATAGACCTAGTATGTGGCAGAAAAGAAGTAAAACCCAGTGTCCAAGTCTTATGCCTTTGTTTCAGCAGTATATCTAGTAAAATAAATTCTGTATCCAGGACTCCACAATGACAGTACCAAAGACTAGTTAAGTCCATCTCTTTTCACTTTGTTTCAGGAAGAGAAATTAAATTCATGCTAATAAGGGTAAGTGACCTCAGCCCCTCCTGTGTTAATCTAGCTGCCAAACTGCCACTAGAGTTAGCTTTAAAAAACATACAATGACCTATATTTCTGTTTTGCTCAAATGCCTGTAAGGCTTCTTTTGCCTACAATAAGAAGTCCATCTTCCCCCACATGGCATTCAAGGCCTCTACATACCAACCTCCAGCTTCTTTTCAAATCCCCCAGGGCACCCCCCCCCAGCCTCCCTTGCATCCTCTACTGTCACACCAGGCCACTGCCATTCCCCACCAGTGGATGTCACACTCAACTGTGACTTTGTTTATTATGCTCTGTCTTCATGGAATGTCCATTCCTCTGTGTCATTGCTTAAACCCAATTTATCTCTCAAGGTTCAAATCCAATATTATGACCTGCCTGAAAACTTTCTTCTATCTCTCCGAACAGAATGAATCACTTATCATTTTGACCCCACTCCCACTGCATTTTTTCCACTTTTTTATGAATCTTATTATACTTTACCTTCTAATAAAATAAATCATTTCCACTTCTTTTCCTTCTTGAAAAGATTGTACGTTCCTGGAGTATCACAATAATATAACTATTCCCCAGTACTTAGCATAATAGAGAGTATTCAGTGAATGTTTGATAAATGGAATATATTAATAAAAGTTTCAAAATTCCTAATTTTCAAAAAAAAGAGCTTTTTAATATCTCTGACCTATATCACCATCTAAGTTAGCAAAAGATTCTTTCTTGTGAGAGGAAAATAAACTTCTTAAAATCAATATTTAAGTGGTGACAGTTCTCTTTTAATTACAATGTTAGCACAACAAATTGGGTAACATTGTGCCTACACATACTTTGCTATAGAGATTTGTAGGGCCCATAAAATGGCAAGTCATGAATAAAAATATTTGTCACAAGAAAATGCAAGCATCACACACACACACACACACACACACACACACACACACACTGTCTTAAAGCATTTAACATTTCATCAACTATGGGAAAACCAAGCTCAGAGGCTTTCAGTTTATCAAATATATCTTCTCTTCCATACAAAGTAAGTGCATATAGCAAAGGTTGGTGACTTTTATTGAGGAACAATTTGTCCTAATCATCAGTTCCCATAAATCCCATGATGAACACTCTAGAAACAAACCCCTGAAGGAGAAAAAGGTAGCAGCTGGCAAGGAAGAGAAACTTTCCTTCAGTATAAGACAGAAGTTATCCAACAAGATTCTACTTGCACAATAAGCCTTTCATTGTGTCACAAGGCAGCCTTTGTCCCACAGGTAAATTATCAGGAAATCAGAAGAATTCTCATTGAACAAAGATTACATCTCTCCACGCAAAGTTTAAATCATCACTGAGACCCTTAGCATCAGTGCAAGAAATTCTGCTATGACCCATAAGCTGGCTACAGATCAAGGTCAGCCTAATGAGCCTCTTGGCATGGCTTGAGCAGGGAAACTGCTGTCTCCCTTGGCCATTTTCAGGGATTAGAGGTTCATCAAACATTAAACATTCATTCTTTGGTATTAAAGTCAGTGTTTCCAGTTAAAACTATGTGAGTGACAGAGGACCAAACAGTCCTCAGTATAATTGAGTAAATTAATTTTATAGGAATTGTTTCCAAACCTTATAGCTGAAAGATTATACGCCATTGAATGACTGATGAAAGGCAGTCATGGGAAAGAAAGATGGAGGGACATAAAGAAGGTAGGAATTCAGAGCCTTGAAGAGGGGCCAAAGAAAATCCTTGGCTTCTCTGAAGGTTAGAAGGGCCAGCTCTACAAATAATTCACTATCTTCCCTCCTTTTCTTAAGTCTTTGATATATTCCTTAACTCTTGGGATAGAATTTTTACTTTATTCACCTCAAATTATATTACTGTAAACTTCTGGGGAAAAAAACATTGTCATCTACTTTTATCTACTAGGTTTGTGATGCAAATATATTCTATTAAAATGAATCAGTTATTCTCACAGTGGATTTGGGCAACATCATTCCTGGTCCTGACATTTTTGATTATTGTAGTTGGTGGGATAATTTCCCAGGAAACCTGTCAATCAAACTCCCACTTTCTTTTTTAATCCAATGTTGGTTAATGGAGAGCGGATCCACTAAAGCACTGTTTACTGATGTGTATTTCTTGAAGCATTAATCTCACTAGATGACCCCCCAAATAAATATTTATCCTCAAAATATCTCTTGCAAATTTATGGTATACATACACATGGTAACATTCTTGAAAATGCCAGTTTAAAAAAATCATTTTGCTTAACTACATTTTCCAAACTATATTGACCATAGGATGATCCTCATCTCATCTAAAACAGTTGGCAAATTCAGTGTGTCCCTGAATACACTATACGATTTAAAAATGTAATCAGCTATAGAGACACTTGGTACCACATTCACGTGGAGTTAACATACTAATTATTGAAAGAGGCTTCCCTGCAAAAGTAAAGAAAGAGCTAGATTCAACTCCACTATCCTGTTACTTCCTTGGGGAGAGGACTCACATGTCCCCCATCTAATCTTTCAAATTTCATTCATTCACTAAAAAACTAAATATTTTTTTTACATCAACTGTTGTGTTAAATGCTAGGGATTTGTACAAAGGATTTTTTTTCACCTTTAAGGATCTTACAGACCTGTGATGGGAAAATAAACATGTACACAATTTCAATAAATGTAATAAGTGCTCCAATAAGGTATTCACAGACTTTTGTTTGTTTGTTCATTTGCTTGTTTTAAGCAAAGGGAAAATTAGTTCTGCCTACACAAATTAGGAAAGGTCTCACTGGTGGCTTTGAGCTGAACCTTAATGGATAAATAGGTTATTGATGATTAGATAGGCACAAATCAGATCCTCAACACATGCTTAACAAATGGACAAATTCAATACTAAAATTGGTATTTTTAACAACATTTAGCTTCAACCAGCAAAATTAAAAAAATTAGAAATAAAATAATTTAGAAGCTATTTCTAACAAATATACAAATGAGTATATAAAGTTCTCTTAATCTTAGAAATAAACTCTAGAGGGGCTTCAATATGGCAGAAGAATAAGAAATGAAGATCACCTTCCTCCCCATAAATACATCAGAAATACATCTACATGTGGAACAACCCCTTCAGAACACCTACTGAATGCTGGAAGAAGAACTCAGACCTCCCAAAAGGAACAGATGCCCTCAGATGACTTATATGCAGAGGAAGTGCCATATCCAAAACTGAATCCCAGGAGCTGTGTGAACAAAGAAGAGAAAGGGAAATCTCTCCCAGCAGCCTCAGGAGCAGCGGATTAAATCTCCACAGTCAACTTGATGTACCCTGCATCTGTGGAATAACTGAATAGACAATGAATCATCCCAAACTGAGGTGGTGGACTTTGAGAGCAATGATATATTTTTTTTTCCCTTTTTCTCTTCTTGTGAGTGTGTATGTGTATGCTTCTGTGTGCGATTTTGTCTGTATAGGTTGGCTTTTACCATTTGTCCTGGGTTCTTTCTGTCCATTTTTTTTTTTTTTAATATAGCATAGTATTTAGCACTTGCTACCATTGGTGGATTTGTTTTTTGGTTTGGTTGCTCCCTTCTTTCTTTCTTTCTTTCTTTCTTTCTTTTTATTACTTTAAACAAACTTTTTTATTGTTAATAATTATTTTTTATTTTAATAAATTTATTTTATTTTTTTCTTTCTTTCTTTCTTTTTTTCTCCATTTTATTCTGAGCCGTGTGGATGACAGGGACTTGGTGCTCTGGCTGGGCGTCAAGCCTCTGCCTATGAGGAGGGAGAGCCGAGTTCAGGACATTGGTCCACAAGAGACCTCCCAGCTCCACATAATATCAAACAGCGAAAATCTCCCAGAGATCTCCATCTCACTGCCAAGACCCAGCTCCATTCAACAACCAGCAAGTTACAGTGGTGAACACCCTTTGCCAAACAACTAGCAAGACAGGAAAACAACCCCATCCATTAGCAGAGAGGCTGCTTAAAATCATAATAAGTTCACAGACACCTCAAAACACACCACAAGACTTGGACCTGACCACCAGAAAGACAAGGTAGAGCTTCATCCAACAGAACACAGGCACTAGTCCCCTCCACCAGGAAGCCTACAAAACTCTCTAAAACAATCTTAGCCACTAGGGGCAGACACCAAAAACAAGAGGAACTACAAACCTGCAGGCTGTGAAAGGAGACCCCAAAACACAGTAAGTTAAGCAAAATGAGAAGACAAAGAAATACACAGCTGATGAAGGAGCAAGGCAAAAACCCACAAAACCAAATAAACGAAGAGGATATAGGCAGTCTACCTGAAAGAGATTTCAGAATAATGATAGTAAAGATGATTCAAAATCTTGGAAATGGAATGGAGAAAATATATAAAACGTTTAACAGGGACCTAAAAGAACTAAAGAGCAAACAAAAAATGATGAACAACACAATAAGTGAAATTAAAAATTCTCTAGAAGGAATCAATAGCAGAAAAACTGAGGCAGAAGAACGGATAAGTGACCTGGAAGATAAAATAGTGTAAATACTAATACTGCAGAGCAGAATAAAGAAAAAAGAATAAAAAGAATTGAGGACATCCTCAGAGGCTTCTGGGGCAACATTAAACACACCAACAGTCGAATTATAAGTGTTCCAGAAGAAGAGAAAATTAAAGGGACTGAGAAAATATTTGAAGAGATTATAGTTGAAAATTTCCCTAATATGGGAAAGGAAATAGTTAATCAAGTTCAGGAAGCACAGAGAGTCCCATGCAGGAAAAATCCAAGGAGAAACATGCCAAGGCACACATTAATAAAACTATCAAAATTTAATATGAAGAAAAAACTTTAAAAGCAGTAAGGGAAAAACAACAAATAACATATAAATGAATCCCCATAAGGTTAACAGCTGATCTTTCAGCAGAAACTCCGAGAGCAAGAAAGGAGTGGCAGGACATATTTAACATGATGAAAGGGAAAAACCTACAACCAAGATTACTCTACCCAACAAGGATCTCATTCAGATTCGATGGAGAAATTAAAACCTTTACAGACAACCAAAAGCTAAGAAAATTGAGCACCACAAAACAAACTTTACAACAAATGCTAAAGGAAATTCTCTAGGCAGGAAACACAAGAGAAGGAAAAGACCTACAATAACAAAACCAAAACAATTAAGAAAATAGTGATAGGAACATACATATTGATAATTACCTTAAATGTAAATGGATTAAATGCTCAAAACAAAAGACATAGACTGGCTGAATGGATACAAAAACAAGACCTGTATATATGCTGTCTACAAGAGACCCACTTCAGACCTAGGGACACATAGAGACTGAAAGTGAGGGGATGAAAAAAGATATTCCAGGCAAATGGAAATCAAAAGAAAGCTGGAGTAGCAATTCTCATATCAGCCAAAATAGACTTTAAAACAAAGACTATTACAAGAGACAAAGGAGGACACTACATAATGATCAAGGGATCAATCCGAGGAGAAGACATAACAATTGTAAATATGTATGCACCCAACATAGGAGCACCTCAATACATAAGGTAAATTCTAACAGCCATAAAAGGGGAAATCAACAGTAACACAATCATAGTAGGGGACTTTAACACCCCACTTTCACCAATGGACAGATCATCTAAAGTGAAAATAAGTAAGGAAAGACAAGCTTTAAATGATACATTAAACAAGATGGACTTAATTGATATTTATAGAATATTCTATCCAAAAACAACAGAATACATATTCTTCTCAAGTGCTCATGGAACATTCTCCAGGATAAATCATATCTTGGGTCACAAATCAAGCCTTGGTAAATTTAAGAAAACTGAAATTGTATCAAGTATCTTTTCTGACCTCAATGCTATGAGACTAGATATCAATTACAGGAAAAAAAATCTATAAAAATTACAAACACATGGAGGCTAAACAATATACTACCTAATAACCAAGAGATCACTGAAGAAATCACAGAGGAAATCAAAAAATACCTACAAAAATATTACAATGGAAATACAATGACCCAAAACCTATGGGATGCAGCAAAAGCAGTTCTAAGAGGGAAGTTTATAGCAATACAATCCTAACTTAAGAAACAAGAAACATCTCAAATAAACAACCTAACTTTACACCTACAGCAATTAGAGAAAGAAGGAAAAAAAAACCCAAAGTTAGCACAGGGAAAGAAATCATAAAGATCAGATCAGAAATAAATGAAAAAGAAATGAAGGAAACGATAGCAAAGATCAATAAAACTAAAAGCTGGTTCCTTGAGAAGATAAACAAAATTGATAAACCATTAGTCAGACTCATCAAGAAAAAAAAGGAGAAGACTCAAATCAATAGAATTAGAAATGAAAAAGGAGTAATAAAAACTGACACTGCAGAAATACTCAGGATCATGAGAAATTACTACACACAACTATATGCCAGTAAAATGGACAACCTGGAAGAAGTGGACAAAATTTTAGAAAAGCACAACCTGCCAAGACTGAATCAGGAAGAAATAGAAAATATAAACAGAACAATCACAAGCACTGAAATTGAAACTGTGATTTAAAATCTTCCAACAAACAAAAGCCCAGGACCAGATGGCTTCACAAGCGAATTCTATCACACATTTAGAGAAGAGCTAACACCTATCCTTCTCAAACTCTTCCAAAATATAGCAGAGGGAGGAACACTCCCACATTCATTCTACGAGGCCACCATCAATCTGATACCAAAATCAGACAAAGATGTCACAAAGAAAGAAAACTACGAGCCAATATCACTGATGATCATAGATGCAAAAATCCTCAACAAAATACTAGCAAACAGAATCCAACAGCACATTAAACGGATCATACACCATGATCAAGTGGCGTTTATCCCAGGAATGAAAGGATTCTTAAATATATGAAAATCAATCAATTGGATACATCACATTAACAAATTGAAGAATAAAAACCATATGATCATCTCAATAGTTGCAGAAAAAGTTTTTGACAAAATTCAACACCTATTTCTGATTAAAACTTTCTGGAAAGTAGGCATAGAGCATACTTACTTGAACATAATAAAGGCCATATGTGACAAGCCCACAGCTAACATCATCCTCAAGGGTGAAAAACTGAAAGCATTTCCACTAAGATCAGGAACAAGACAAGGTTGCCCACTCTCACCACTGTTATTTAACAAAGTTTTGGAAGTTCTAGCCATGGCAATCAGAGAAGAAAAATAAGTAAAAGGAATCCAAATTGGAAAAGAAGTAAAGCTGTCACTGTTTGCAGATGACATGATATTATACATAGAGAATCCTGAAGATGCTACCAGAAAACTACTAGAGCTAATCAATGAATCTGGTAAAGTAGCAGGATACAAAATTAATGCACAGAAATCTCTGGCATTCCTATACACTGATGATGAAAAATCTGAAAGTGAAATCAAGAAAACACTCCCATTTCCCACTGCAACACAAAGAATAAAATACCTAGGAATAAACCTACCTAAGGAAACAAAACACTTGTATGCAGAAAACTACAGTACACTGATAAAAGAAATTAAAGATGATACAAACAGATGGAGAGACATACCATGTTCTTGGATTGGAATAATCAACATTGTGAAAATGAATATACTAGCTAAAGCAATCTACAGATTCAGTGCAATCCCTGTCAAACTATGAATGACATTTTTCACAGAACTAGAACAAAAAATATCATAATTTGTATGGAAACACAAAAGACCCCAAGTAGCCAAAGCAATCTTGAGAAAGAAAAACGGAGCTAGAGGAATCAGGCTCCTGGTCTTCAGACTATACTACAAAGCGACAGTAATCAAGACAGTATGGTACTGGCACAAAAACAGAAATACAGATAAATGGAAAAGGATAGAAAGCCCAGCAATAAACCCATGCACATATGATCACCTTATGTTTGATAAAGGAGGCAAGAATATACAATGGAGAAAACACAGCCTCTTCAATAAGTGGTGTTGGGAAAACTGGACAGCTACATGTAAAAGAATGAAATTAGAACACTCCCTAACACCATACACAAAAATAAACTCAAAATATATTAAAGACCTAAATGTAAGGCCAGACACTATAAAACTCTTAGAGGAGACGACAGGAAGAACACTCTATGACATAAATCACAGCAAGATCCTTTTTGACCCACCTCCTAGAGAAATGGAAATAAAGACATAAATAAACAAATGGGACCTAATGAAACTTAAAACTTTTGCACAGCAAAGGAAAGCATAAACAAGATGAAAAGACAACCCTCTGAATGTGAGAAAATATTTGCAAATGAAGCATCTGAGAAAGGATTTATCTCTACAGGTTACAAGCAGCCCATGCATCTCAATATCCAAAAAACAAACAACCCAATGCAAAAGTGGGCAGAAGAACTAAACAGACATTTCTCCAAAGCATATATACAGATTGTCAACAAACACATGAAAGAATGCTCAACATCATTAATCACTAGAGAAATGCAAATCAAAACTACAGTGAGGTATCTCCTCACACCAGTCAGAATGGCCATCAACGAGAAAACTACAAAGAATAAATACTGGAGAGGGTGTGGAGAAAAGGAAACCCTCTTGCACTGTTGGTGACAATGTAAATTGATACAGCCTCTATGGAGAACAGTATGGAGATTCCTTAAAAAACCAAAATTAGAACTACCATATGAGCCAGCAGTCCCACTACTGGGCATATACCCTGAGAGAAGCATAATTCAAAAAGAGTCATGTACCACAATGTTCATTGCAGCTCTATTTCCAAAAGCCAGGACATGGAATCCACCTAAGTGTCAATTGACAGATGAATGGATAAAGAAGATGTGGCACATATATACAATGGAATATTACTCAGCCATGAAAAGAAACAAAGTTGAGTTATTTGTAGTGAAGTGGATGGACCTAGAGTTTGTCATACAGAGTGAAGTAAGTCAGAAAGAGAAAAACAAATACTGTATTCTAACACATATATATGGAATCTAAAAAGAAAAAGAAAAAATGGTTCTGAAGAACGTAGGGGCCAGACAGGAAAAAAGACCCAGACATAGAGAATGGACTTGAGGACACAGGGAGGGGGAAAGGTCAACTGAGACAAAGTGAGAGAGTGGCATGGACTTATATATACTACCAAATGTAAAATAGATAGCTTGTGGGAAGCAGCTGCAGAGCACAGGGAGATCAACTTGGTGCTTTGTGACCACCTAGGTGGGATAGCGAGGATGGGAGGGAGACACAAAAGGGAGGAGATATGGGGATATATGTATATGTATAGCTGATTCACTTTGCTATAAAGCAGAAACTAACACACCATTGTAAAGCAATTATACTCCAATAAAGATGTTAAAAAAAAAAAGAAAGGAAGAAACTCTGACCTGAGAAAGAAAAGGAATGGTAATAAATATCTTAGTAATATTCTTGTTTAGTATATAACATTTCTGTTATACAAATATAGAAAACAAATATCACCTGATGCGTTATTTTCGTATACAATTAGCTAAGATTTCCGAAAGGTAGTATTTTCCCAGATTTCTGTATGTCAGTTTATTAATACCCAGGCAGAGTTGAAACTTCCTGCCAAAGTTGCATCAAATCAAGGTAGCTGAAGGCAGTTAACAGCAACAAAACAAGGTGGAAAGTGAGGCATTGACAGCTGAAGTGCCCGTCCCTCCCGTAGCTTAAGAAAGCCTCCAGTTTCCCTCAACAATCCAAGACTTTGGTACTGGAATGAAAAAATCCAGAGGGCCACACTGAAATCCAGCTGCAGTCACTCCAAATGAGAGTCCAGCTTGAGCCCAGCTTCCCCAGCAGTCAGGGGAAGTCAGTTCTAATGTTTTCACAGAAAAATTAATCCCAGAAAATTCCATCACTTAACTGCATACACTAGCTCTTCAGTGAAATAAATTAGAATTCCAGGGGAAACAGATAATATGCTTGTCCACTTTAGAAGTTCTTCATGACCGGGTTCTGACTTCATCAAGAAGAAAGTGATTTCCAAACTTCCATCTGAACAAAAAAATATTTAGACTCTTAGTAACTGTGCAGATTTCCAGGGACATTTCTCCACCTAAAAATTCTTACTCAGTAGTGTGGAGTGAGGCCAAAATTTTCAACTTAAACAAATAGTCTATATAATTAATCATTTCTGCAACAAATATTTGAGTGTCTCATATGTGCCTGACAAAGGTCTAGGCACTGGGAAAGCTATATCCTAGCTTTCCTTTAAGTCATTTCCTTTTCTTCTTCTCTGTGGAAGAAGACAGAGAATAGTAAACAAACATATACAAAATTTTAAAATCATTTCTTTTTGTGATAAGTTATGAAGAAAATTATAAAGTAAAATAATAGAGTGATGAAGAAAAGGAAATGACTACTCAGAAAAAGTGCCAAGGAAAGCATCTCTGAGAAGAAGATATTCAAGCTGAAACCTGAGTAATATATGGGAGACAGTAGTGAGAAAAACTGGGGTAGGAACATTTCTGAGACTATGAACACAAGTGAAAAGTTCCTGATTTTCCCAGAAATCCCAGAGTTTGGTATTTTCTAGGAACAGAAAGGTTGTTGAAGCTGGCATGTACTGAGAGAAAGATTGGTAGAAGATAAGATAAGAGGAATAAAAAGAGACTAGTAGGCTCTGATAAAGGGTTTAGAACTTATTCTAAGTGCTATAGAAAGCCATTGAAAATTTTAAGCAGGAGAATAATCATATTAGATATATGTCCAAAAATAACATTTTTATGGCTATGTAAAGAATGATTGTAAGATGACAAGAGTGAAAGTAGTGAGATCAGACAGGGAACTGTTGTGATAGTCAGGTGTGCAATGTCAGTAGCTGGGCCTCACTAGGTAAGACTAGAAAGTGGTGGCAGATTCAGCATATATTGTTAAGACAGGGCTTATCGTTCTAATGGATCTTAAGGGAGGTGGGACAAAAGATGACCCATAGGATTTTCTCTTGAGCCACTGGGTATCATATCACCATTTATTAAAAAGGAAAAGACTAATGGAGGACTTATTTGAGACAGGGATATGTTTGTAGATCAAATATTAGGTTTTGTTCATGGTAAATTTGGGGTGTCTAATTCAAATACAAACAGAGGTGTTACAAAACTCTTAGATACTTAAATCTGTAGTTCAGTGAAGTCAACTGCATGTAGATGATATTTAAGGCTATAGGAATGGAGTAGGTCAACTAGAATGATATTAAAGATAGAGACTAAGGGGAAAGGTAGAGGAGTGGTGAACTCAGGAAGGATCTTTGAAAGTTTTCCTAACTTTAAAGTTTGAAGAAAATAAAAGGAATCAAGAAAGAAAGTAAGAGCAGCCAGTAATTTGAGAGGAAAAAATCAGAGAAAGAAATCTTACAAGTCTGAAAGACCAATCACCATTCGAAAGGCTGCTGAGATTGACTAAGCAGAAGATCTAAATGTTAGCAGTGGATTTGGCCACATGGAGGTCAAAGTTGACCTATCTGTTTTGAATGGCCAAAAAGGAATAAAAGACCTATGGGAGTAAATGTAGGACAGAATTACTGAGAGCCCTAAGACCACAGTGGCTAATTAACACCTTACAGAAATGAAAACTTCATTTTTTCGTTTTTTTTTTTTTTGCGGTACACGAGCCTCTCACTGTTGTTGCCTCTCCCGTTGCGGAGCACAGGCTCCGGACGCGCAGGCTCAGCGGCCATGGCTCACAGGCCTAGCCGCTCCGTGACATGTGGGATCTCCCCAGACCGGGGCACGAACCCGTGTCCCTTGCACCGGCAGGCGGACTCTCAACCACTGCGCCACCGGGGAAGGGAAGCCCTGAAAAGTTTTCTTGATTACCTCTTGTATTTTGTAATCTGTGTCTTTAACTGGGACCCAGAAACCCTGGAAAGTCACTAAAGCGTGAAATTATGTGTGCATTAATGCTAATGTCAGAATGACACCCCCTTCTGGGCTCCAGATGACATCCAATGTCTCCTCATAGTCTTCCTATCAATGTCCACCTGAAAACATGTTCTCTTTAGATGTTTCCTGCAAGTAGAGATCATGACTATCTACTCTATTCCCCAAAGTATCTTATTTTTTAATAAGAACTGTATATGTCTGTGCATTTTTTATTTAACTGAATGATCTACAGGAGAGCAAACTTTTGATATTCCACTTTGTTGGTGTTAAAACAAATTTAAGAGCATTTTATGCTATTTTCCCATGGGTTTTACACAATGGCAATGGTTTCTGAAGCATACAAATTTCTACACTAAAATGTTACCTTTCTGATGTTTTAAGAATTAATAATATAGGAAGTTATGTTAGTTATTTACATTGTGACTACTATCACAAACATTGTTGTACTTGAAGCACATGGTATTGAGATCAACCTGGTACTAAAGAAGTTGCTAAAAAAATAAGATGAGACAGAAAAAATAATAATGAAACCACGTGCAAGTTAATACCACCAAAAGAAGAGAAAATAGAAATAAAGTACATAACAGATGTAAGAAACACTAACAGAATAAGAGGAAGCTGCTATGGGTAAAAGAATGCATATAAGTCAATAATCATCTTTCCACTTATCACAAAATGTTTATTTCATAGCGCTGGAAATATGAACTTCTTACAAAATACAATAGCTCCAGTGTGTCAGAGTTATATAAATGGACACTGCTTACCAGGATCTAAACTCAAGGAATCAGTAGCTTGACTGAGAAGCCCTGCTGGTGCTCCTCCCATATTCCAGGGATGTTTCAGGAGTCCATCATGGCCCCTCAGATGAATACGTGACTAGATCAAGGCTGGTGAATCAGTTCTAGATCACAAACACAACAAGTTTGGAGACTGTTCAGCATCATACTGACACCCTGGGAGATTTCATTTTGTAGGAGATCTGATTCTTCTTTTAAGAGCTTTTCTTTGGAAAACACTAGGGTATCTGAATAGCTCCAGAATAGAATTCACCTAATTTGTCTACAACAATCACTCAAAACTCTTTAGCTCTCTTAGATTACCCAAGGTGGATATACGTGATATGGGGAATGTTCAGTGTCACTAGTATTCAAGTAAATGTTAGACTATCAGCTCCACAAGGGCAACAATCTTTGCCTGCTTTGGCTACTAATTTATCCTTAATGCCTGGAACAGTACCTGAAATAATTTAAGTGCTAAAAAAATAATATCTAGTTTTGCAAAGTTCCCAAGGGGCCCAGAAGAAATGTAGAAATGTTTTTCTTTTAGTAGGGAGAAGGATTCCTAGCATCCCCAGGTAAAATATATTATCCTGACAAAACAATGTCATTGAAGGTACTCTGAATCTCTGGTACTTGTGAATTAAATAAGTAAACTCTCAACTGAAAATCAGTATCATTTTATGGCTCTACATCAATGGCAAAGAAATTACCATGTGGAACAGAATACATTCATAATTTGAGGACTGACCAGAACATAATCTTCCAACCATCACTTGACCCAGATGACCAAAGGAAAATGATGTAACTGAACAGTCCAAATAGATTGGCTGGTCTTACTACTTTAGCAGCATGTTTTAGCAGTTTTGAAACTCTGCCATCTTTCTCTGAACTGCAGAAATCAACTATTTTGAGAAATAGAAAATCTCAACTTACTCTATACAAACTGAATAAGCATTTCAGGGCTGTGAACATCATTCTTAACTTTCTCAGACATGAAATACTTCTAAGAAAAAGAGGAACACAACACAATGCTGTTATTTCTTGTTTGTATTCTGGCAGTCCTACATTGATTCCTGTAAATACCTCAATCTGGCCAGGACTTCACAGCTAAAGTGAAGTCACAGTTAATGTTTTTTTCCAGAGAAATGTAAGCAAAAGAAAATATTTTTCTCTGAATTATCTAGGCAAATTATTTGGTTAGCTGTATTTTACCAAAATATTCCCCATATTGGTGGTTTTATGATATATATTTTGTAAGTCAGAATGAGCTGTCTTTGAAACAGAACAATTATTCTGAATTCAATACTTTAATTTTATACATCCAGAATGGTTCACCTATATTATTGAAATTTAAGAATCTAAGTGCACCTTTGATTCATAAGAGGTTAATCAATCAACAGGTGCTTATTGCATGCTTATACCATGAACTTACTGAAGAATAAAATGCAAATGGATCCCTACTTTATATTGATTAAACTATTTTATATTTGGATATAACTTGTAAGAAGTTGTTCTTGAGTATATAAGAGATGGTCAGTTTTCTAGTTTTTAAATATTGATGGTTGTAATTCTGGAAGAATATGACCAACCACAGCCCATAATATATATAGGGTCACTTGATATCCAGGGTCTTAAATTAAAAAGAAACATTTGAAATGTAAAAGTGCTGTGGTTAGCTATTTTTCATTTTAATAATAGCTTTAAATTCAAATAGGTATAGTTAGTTGATTAAGAATGCAGTTAATATTTTTAAAACTTCTCCATATCTTTTCATAAAATATAAAAATTCATTCTTTAACTCGTGTGAATAATCTCTTTCCAAACCTTATGAATGACAGCTCTATTTCCCCCTCTGCATTTCATTAACCGAGATAGACGCAAAGATGGTCCTGCTATCATCAAATCTTTCCTTTCTGTCATCTTCCTATTGGGTACAATGTAAAAGGAATATAAATTGCATGACGCAAGGCACTAACACCCTTTAATTAGTCTCCAGTTATTTACCTTGGGTCTTCCCTACAGTTGAGAGGCCAACTCAACCTACTGCCAAGCAAGACCTGACGGGCACAAGGAAAGGTAATCATATTAAAACGTTCAGAGAGAATGATTCTTTATCACAGTAGTTACTAATAACACCACCAATGTTATTTTAGAAGCACATTTTCTTCCTTTTAACTTTATTGTTAAGCTTGAATATGCCTTGGCATCATTTTGATATTAGTTTCTAACCTAAACCTTAGATTCTGTATGTTATCATCAAATTTATTTTTAACTTCACTTTGAGTTAAAGTCAAGGTTTGATACTGGCTAAACTACTGAAGACAATGTAAATTCTAAAGAAAGGTTCATTGTTCAAGACAATGAACCTATTCCTACAGACAAATGTGGAGGGCTAACTTCTTAGGAAGATGAAAGTGCATAATAATCTAGATTGATCCCTTAATTAATTTCAAAATTTTATTTATATCTAAAGGTTATAATTTTATTTGTTATAATATAGCTTTTAAAAAAAACATGACTTACATATCCTAATGAAAGCTGAATAGTTCTTCTGTTTCACAAATTTTTCTGTCTTACCAAGTGATGAAGGCAAATTCAAGTACTCATTGGTTTAAGTAACTGACAAGTGAAGTATGGTTTTATCTCTCTGATTTCTGCTTATGCTAAAAATGGAGGAACTACTATCATTTTACAGATTGCTTTTGTGTGAGTATGCTTGTGTTACAATTTTGCATGAATTGTAAAGAAGTCTGTGATTCACCATGGAAATATTATTATTCAGTCTACAGTCTTAAAAGTTAAACAGTGATTATTGTATAATATTGTTTTCTATATTCACTATACTGTATTATAATCATCAAGCTTGCTAAGGGACTAGATCTTAATTATTCCAACCACAAAAAAGAAATGATAATTATGTGACATGACAGAAGTGTTAATTATCACTACAATTGCAACCATATTACAATTATACAAATACATCAAATCTACATGTTGTACACCTTAAATTTACACAATGTTATATGTCAAATCTATTTCAATTAAGAAAAAGTTAACTGGCAAGTAAAGAATTAATAAGGAACTCCATTCTTCTCAGTGAAACTTGAGAGGAAACAACCTATGCTGTAGGTTGTTCAAATTTGATCACACATGAGTTCTTTTCCATCCAATGGTATCCCATCAGAGGTTCTGAAGTCAGTTTAGTAGACAGCATTTCTAATCATTCTTAGCTGAAAATCAAAGGTGAATGGAGTCCGGTGTGTGCTCTCTTTACCAAGCCTGAACTTTAACTCTGTAACCCTCTTTTGTAAAACTCAGTTTGTAGGTTTCAAGTCTATACAAGTATAGCAATAACAATAGCTGCAACAAGACGTAGTTAATATTTGCTTCATAAATACAATATGTATTTAAATATTAAAAGTTTGAAGTGTCATATGTATCTTTCATAAAAAGCAATTTATTTTTTTAAAAAATCAAATAAATATGTGTGACTACCCTATACTCCTTTACAAAGGTAAGGCTAA